>NW_015150907.1:385875-402223 GCF_000732505.1 Cyprinodon variegatus | reverse complement strand
AGGAACAAAGGAACAAAGGAACAAAGGAACAAAGGAGTGAACGAACAAAGGAACCAACAACGAAACAAACAAAGGAACGAACGGACGAAGGAACAAACAAAGGAAAAAACAAAGCAACGAATGAAGGAACGGACGAAGGAACAAACGAAGAACCGAAAGAGGAAACGAACGAAGGAACTTACGAGGGAACAAACAAATGAACAAGAGGAACCAACGAAGGAACGAACAAAGGAACTAATGGAGGAACCAACAAAGGAACGGACAAAGGAACTAATGAAGGAACCAAAGAAGGAACGGACAAAGGAACTAATGAAGGAACCAACGAAAGAACGAACAAAGGAACTATTGAAGAAACGAACAAAGGAACGAACGAAGAAACAAACAAAGGGAAAAGCGAACACAGGAACAATGAAGTGACAAACGAACGACCAAATTTTCTGTTATAATTTTTAAACTTTAAATATCTAAATATATTTGCAGACTAAATATACTAATAAAAAAAAAGCTAGTCCATTAACAATCTAATAGTAGGTAAACAAACGAACAAAAGCATCTCCATGCAGTTCGTTTGATCCAAAATAATCATCAGGGAGAGAGAGATGGAAAATTAGTTATCCATCCCAATAAACAAAAATGGATTCAGGAACATTTATTACTGAAAAACGCCAACGTCACAACAGAGAACCTGGAGGTTCAACAGACCAAAAAAATCATCCACATTTTCTTTTCCCTCTAATCTGAGACCAAAGCGAGCCACCTCTCCTTTGCTGCTGTTATTTTCCCCTTGCTTTCTCTTTGTTTGGTCTTCCATCTCTCTCCATGTAACTACAGCCTTCCCCCATAGAGCACAGGGGATGCACTATTACAACCAATCCAGCTACAATTGTGCTGAACGATGTAAGAATACGAGAACAATTGTAAGGGAAGAAGGGAGGACTGAAGGAAAGAAAAACGGAACAATAAAGTAACAAGTAACAAAGACTGCAATAATGTAGTAGAGAGAGGGAGGAAGTGGTTGCTCCAGTTAGGGGAAAATATCAATGTAATGCCTAAAGGCTGAGAGTAGGAATGAATTCACACAAAGAGAACCTCGTCATATCGATTATGAAAGTTTCTCTAAGTTTGTTTCACAAAATACGGCTCTCCCTCAAATGCAAAATGTAGAAATGCACCGAGAAACTGTCCCTTTGATCAACTGAAATTTTTGTTTTTGTGGCTAGCAAAAGTGAAACTCCAAAATCTGTTTTTTTTTTGTTTTTTACTACCGTAAGTTACTACTTTTCACCCATTTTTAGTGAGGTGTTTAAAATGCAGTCTGCAGAGAGAAGCAGTCTAAATGTTCCATTGAAAGGTCTTGAACACTGGTTAAAATCTTTATTAACTTAAAAGGAATTAGAAGAAACACTTTAGAGCAAAGAACAATGCTTTAGGATAGCTGAGAATTATTAAATAAAAATGCATAGTAGTAGTAATTTTTCCTTGATCAAACAGCAAAAAGAAATGTAGACAAGTCACAAAATCAAAACTGGTGCAAAAGTAAAACCCGTTTATTTAATCAACTAAGCAAATCTTAAGGGAGTTTCAGAAAACCTGCATTCTTTCTCCCTCAGAAATGTTACCTACAGGAACTAACTAAGTAGCACAGAATAGATTTTTAGAACATCCTGCTTAATTCGGAGATAAATGACTTTGTGTTTTTGAAAAAACAGTGACTGATTAAACAGAATCATTTCAACAAAGGGATAAAGGGGTTACATGGTTAATAACAGAGATGAAGCCTGGAGAAATCGTTGTCCAGCACTGCTAAAGATTCCTTTTCTCCCCTCTCCCTGAACTCATCAATCTATAGTAGTGATCACTAACAGTATTTATAGAAGCACTGCCATGGTAACAGTAAATGTATTTTTAGCGTCAGTCTTTGTAGGTGCAGAACGGCTGCTCAATGATACACACGCATGTGTGGTGGAACAGAGAAGGGAGAGCGTGTTAATGCTTCACATGTGAATGAGTGGAAGAGGAGTCAGAATGAGAGAAAACTTGGACAGAGATCAAGTTAGGTTCCTAATTCTATGGTAACTTTAGTGAAAAAACAGAAAGGGACTTGGCTTGTAAAGAGGTGTAGTCTGCCAAATCACTGACTGACTCTCAGATGCACTGCGACCTACCAGTCTACATCTGCTGCAGGGTGTAAGAGGGAATCAAACAGCGAAACAAGCAAAAGCTGGATGTATACCCTTGCATGGCCAGTATGACAGAGCTAACCTTGGCAAACCGCGCATCAACACACAACTACATGGTACCTGAGCTGAGCTGCATACGCTCCCAGGTTGGAGAAAGGAAAAGTACACCCTAAAATTCCGTATAACTAGGCAACCTTCAGTTGCAAATACTTGAAGTAGTCTTAAACTTTTTGGATAACTTTATCATCCTTCCATCATTTAGGAACTTTTTTATTGTTTTGTCAGTGTGGCTTTTGGGCATTCTGTACAGTCCTGTCAGGGTCCTGCATCATCGTTTCAACCCAGCTCAGCTGTGAAAGTTGACAGGAGCATTGTTAAAAACTGATTCCTTTTGACTTCAGTTGCTTTGTGCTGCGTTTGGGTTCATTGTCCTCTTGGGGACCATTTTAACCAAACTTAACAAAAATCAGTGACGTAGAGGAAAGCTTTGTTACCCTTTATTGGTTTAGATATAGTGCCCCCTGGTGTAGTGGTTTACATCTCTGAGTGCCCCAAGGGGAAACTGGGCTCAAATCTAGTTGTGTGTGAGGGGGAATCTGGGTAAAAACGTTGCTTATCTGACGAGCAAATCATAATGGCTTACTATGGCAAACCCTGAAAATGGAAGCGACTGAAAGGGCACAACATATTGTTTATGTAAATATCGACCATTATAAATGAGACCTGTAGGGGGATGAGGAATTTGCTGGGATATATCTTGAATCTTTTAAGCTTTTCACTTCAAAAAATGACTTTTCTGACTTTTAAAAAAAACGATGGATTTCAAGTGGTTGGAAATGGCCCTTAAACCAGTCTAAGGTTAGGGGGCAGCAGTTATTTCTTCTCTCAAATTGTTCCTGTCATCTTAGGAGATGCTTCTAAGCAGCAGAGTGTCAAAAGGACTAGTCAGATGTTGAATACTAAACAGCTGTTAATAAGCAGCAGCCTGTCTAATATTTTTCTGTGAAAGCAGGAAGCATTTAGGTCTCTCTCTACATCCTACAAACAGTTAACCTCAAACTGAACTTAAGAATTGTAAAGGAAGCTACAGGGACCCCTCAGGAAAAAAAGCATTTTCAAAGCAGCATGCTTGATACACACAGATAGCTTCAGGCATCTGAACATTTCTATGATACTTATTTTTCCCTCTGCACGAACAAAAATAATAGTTGTGTATACTCTATTGGCTCTTTTTGTGCTACTCCACAATAATCTTTTAATTATAGGTTTTAACTGCCCAATAGGAGAGAATGTCATAGACTGTTTACAAGTAAGAAAAGACTGAACTCTTGTTTCTGATTATTTAATGTTTAGTGGTTGTAATTAACCAATCAAACTGTGTAAAAATGTGCTATATCATCAAGTCCAAAACCAAAGTCCTGTTTATCTATGATCCATTCTTACCTTGGCTGCCATACGGGAATACAGGGCATGCTGATCTTGTGCGGAGCTCATCTTCTCCCTCCTCACCATCTCCTGCAGTCCAATGCTGTCGTCATCCTGGAAGTAGCGAACACGCTCCCCATCAACGTGGGTCTCGACCTGAAACGGAAGATATGCAAAGAGAAGAAAATGTCTGTCTTTCATCAAACATAAACAAACGAAGAAAGAAAGTCTTCTCTGAGTAAAACTTCAGTCTCTAATCTGCATTTCTCCTGGCTGTTTATATTCAGATCACAATGCCACATTTCCTCACTCCTCTTATCTCATCATGCATCATCTTTACCGGTTTCTTCTTCCGCCGTCCTCCATGGGGCTCCTGCGGTCCAGAGGGACCCTTCACAGGCCAGGCACGACCCATCTCATCCGTTCTGAACAGCAGAACTTCCTTATCTTGATGAGTGACCTAGAGAAAGGCAAATAAAAAAATATCACGTTATACATCTTTGTGAACAAACAATAACACATCAGTGCATATATAAAAACTTTAAGTATTTTAAAAGAACACAAAAGGCACCGGACTTAAAAATTTGGCTTGAAAACGGAGCTTTAACCAAATTCTTAGGATCCGGTAGGTTTTCATGGCAACATGTCAGATAGAAACATTGCTCATTCTGCACACACCTTAACTATATAAAGGGCAATAATATTTCTGAGCCATTTCTAAAGTTGTGCTGCTATAGGCTTAAACTGCTGGAGGACAAGGGGACTACTTTTCATAATTTTGTAAAAAACTTATCTCTAATCTCACATTCTGTATTATTTGTTAGTTCAACCCCTAACTTTATGCTCATCCTGGTTTTATTTGTTATAGTAGCTTCACCAAGAGCAAAGAAGACAACAATGAGAAATATAAGCTGGGCTGCTGCGATCAACACCTTTGATTATAGTTGATAGAGTTGGGCCTGTTTTTTCTGATTTTTTTTTTACTGCCCTCAGCTGTGACCAACTATATGTGCTCCTTTTAATCTCTACGAGAAAAAAACTGGCTCAGAGCTCATTTGTTTAACTTTCCCAGACAGAGCCAGTTGTGGAGCTAGCTCACCACTACCTTTTGCATTATCTTTTGAAAGCATTTAAGATCAGTGCTTCTATTTTTTTTTTCTGTATGTCTGCTTCTGTCTCTTTGAACCCCCAGACGGCTTTGGCAGAAGGCCGCTTAAACTGAGCCTGGATCTGCTGAAGGGTTCTTCCAGTTAAAAGGGAGTTATCTTCTGCATCGGCGCTACATGAATGCTCGGTGGGAAGGACTGCTAAAGAGTCGATGCAATCAGATGCTTTTACTTGGATAGAAAACTTTGAACCAATCTGCCTGTATGATCTGGTTGAATTGTCTCTGTAAAGTACCTTGAGATGATTTGTGTCGTAAATTGGCACTATATAAATAAACTGCATTGAATTTAACTGACTTTCTGACAAAATAACTTATCTTTACAAAAAAGTTTAATAAATCATTCTTAATAAACATATTCAGAATTTCTCGCATGTCAATAGTCATATATCAGAAAAACATAATGTCTAAACCCAATTTTGATTTTTTAAAAAAATCTTCTATTTGCCATAGAACCACTGGAAACTAAAAAAAAAATGTAAATCTACATTTTAAAGCAAAATGCATGTCCATCTTTCCTCCTTAGTTCAAAAAAGGTAACTTGCTGTTTGTTTTAAATAAATCGTCAAGGAAAAGTGTCAAGTGATATACGTCTGATCTGCAAAAGAAACACATTTACAGACTTTCTTGGTCACACAAACATTTTCCCTTTGACAGAAACTAAACAACAGAAGAAAAAACTGCTTTTTCTAAGAGCAGTTTGTCAGATATAGAGGGCATGAAGCCAACAGATGGATGCAAAAAATGGGATGTAAGAGGAGCAAAGTATGGGAGGTTGACTCATAAAAATAAATAATAGCTGTAGCTTCATAAAAAAAAAGGACAAAAAAACATTTCTGTTCTCAAGTCAGACCTTTCAAGGATAACATTTCAGGAAAAAAGAATAAATATAAAAAGGAGAGCAGACATAAGCCACTGAGCACTGAAGATGAGCCAAAATGCTTCAGTTTTTTTTAAATGATCACAAATCACCGTCCTTCAGGTTGGAGTGAATAAATTCACTGAGCTGAAAGCTGCGCCGAAGCCTAACGATTATGACACCTTTAGCAGAAATGTTTTTTTCCCCATGGCTCTTTTGCTTGAATGAGGAAAACTATTAAGGAATCCTTTACCACCATCACTGGCATCCCTAAAAAATATGCATAGGAAGTTTTAGAAAAAGAAAACTTGGAAGAAAAAAAATACCTCATACTGATTTCCCCCCTTCATTTTTAGTTTGATTATCTTGCTCCTTCATTTAATATATTATATATGATAAATCATGTGCAACACTATTAGCGAGACTCTGTCAATACTGTCTACATTCTTCTTTTTCCTGCAGAACTGAGTGTTATCGCAAAGAAGGGGAATACAAAGGGAGGGATCTTTGATTTAGATAGGATCTAGTCTTTATTATGATGAAAGAAGGATGATGTTGGGTCATGTTAACTATTTCTGTGTGATTTTGCAACATGTATGGAATTAATATCCCGTTAAAAGATCCATGGAAGGCCCCTATTAGGGGGAACGAGATCTCAGTTTCACTTCAATAAGGTTCCTGGAGATTTTAGAAAAGAAACTCACCCAAAGCGTCACATTTCCTTCCCCGCGGTTTAAAATTGGCCTGTGGGTTTCTGCATATTTATCATCTTTATAACCCCAAACAAACCCCCAGGTGATGAAAAACTAAATCATAGAGTCCTCCGAGTAAAGTATGTACCGTAGTTCCAATTAAAGTGTCAGTTACGATATGCAAAAATCCAGATGTATGTTTGTAATTGCGACACTGAAATTTATTTTTCCACGCATCCTCCATATAAACTATTTACTCCCTGATTGCTTGAATAGAAACTACTGACCTCAAGGGGGCGCTCTATGTCACAGTCAATGCTCACGGTGACAAGATAAACATGCACCTCAGCCAGCCTTGTTTACTCTTTATTTATATCATATTTCTTATTTACTTTTATTAGTGTTAAAGTCATTTTAGGAAGGTTAACAGTAAAACAGCTGATATTTGAAGACTTTGTAAAAACAAAAAAACAATTAGAAGATTTTTTTAAATGAGACTACATGTTTTTATTTTAAGGCCTGCAAAAAGTTACATCCAATAAGTTTTTCTGAAATAAGTATTTTTTCCTCAACGTGGGTAAAAACATTTACCACTGCAACAAGATGATTTGCATTTAGAATAACAAGAAAAAAACTCCATTATTATATCAAGAGTGAATAATATCTATCTTATTTCAAGGGTAAAAATATTCTTTCCATTGGTAAATCATCTTATTTACCTGCTTAAATTAAGGGCAAATATAGTTATTTTATGAGTTTTTTTTACTTATTTTTAAATAGGATAGGATTAACAAAATAATGTTTGCAAAATTCCAGAAACATTAGAGAAACGTTTACTATATGCAATTCTAGTTATATTCAATTAAGCAACAATTTTCTACCAATATTTCATGTTTGTCTCCTAAGTGACTGGAGGCAAACTGAGTCAAACCTTCTTGATATCCTTCCATAAGCTCACAACTTCTTTAAAGCATGATTATTTAAAGCATTTTAAAGCATTATTCTAGAATATTTTGGTAATCCTACCAGACCTCAGAAAGGGAAAGTTGTCCAGTTTAATTTACCGGTAGGTTTATTTAGGAACATTATTCCCTAATTTGATTTCTTTCTGGATAGGGAATACGTAGCTGCAGCCAAAAATTAATCCGTTGTGGGACTTTTTAGACCAGATGTCCAAATAACTGCAATAACTGTCAAATTTTTTAGCTATTATAAGAAACACATTAAAACAATAACATCATGCTTTTAAATTGCTGGTGTCAAGTAAAGAGCATTTGTTTCGTATTAGTCGTTACTGAAGTGCACAACTTGAACAGTTTCAACCTAGACAGCAAGACATCAGAGCTGAACACCAAACACACTTCAAACAGACTCCCTTTTAGGAGCAGACAGACATCAGCGCAGAGACTTTAGTTACATCTGAAGCAAAGCTTGAGTCTCAGGGTTGTTTTTAACAGCATGCTAAAGTGACTGATGCAGCGGTTTATAGCACTCTGTATCTGTGAGGTTTAGAACAAATATAGCTTTAAGGCTTTTGGATTAGCGTTTAGACTTTTAGTGGTAGCAGGAGATAAATCCAAAAAAAGTGTGAGTGATGGGGAAGCTTATGTGCTCCCTGTGTGTCTATGTGTTTAAAAGTGAGTCCTTTTATCCACATAGCTGAGTGCTAGCTGATAAATGCACCCTGCTGGAAACTATCGTTATCAGCACAAGAAGTAAGAAGCTCTCAGGAGCAGCATGCATTTAAGAAATGAGAAAGATCATCATTTCTTCTGTTTGATCACTTTGAAATATATAGATTTTTTTTTGCAGCAAATAAATTTAGCTAATTGTGAATTCTAATTCCCAGCTAAACCATGAACCCCCCAGACAGTGTTGTTTTCGTCAAGGATGGCTATGACAAAATTATTCTGTTTTGCTCCTTTTTTTCATGATGATAACGAAAACGGACGAGCTAAACATGGATCTTTCTTGATGAAAACTTAGAGAGTTATGGGTGTGAGTTTTAGTAAATTAGACGAGACTAAGTAAAAATTAGCGGGTGGTTGGTCAGACATTTAAACTGCATTAATGTGATGTAATCTGCTAAGCAGTATCAGCCATGCTGTCTGAACATGAAGCCCACTACTAAGGATGAACCATGCTCGTTCTGCATGAGCACAGCTAGGTAATGGCAGCAGCGGCGGTGTGAAAATAATCCAGAATGGTCCAGGTGTCTGACAGAACACCGATACAGCGGCTGAACTCTGATAATCTGATCTTCCATCTGTGTTTTTGCAGAAATGCATCTTTGCACATACGTAGCTCTGAGTCTCCACACTGATGGTTTGCTCTCAGCAGTATGTCTCTTCCTATACTTCCTAACTATATGTGGCTGATCATCCCCTGCCAAGCCCTTAGTGCAACTATCAAGATTTTATTCCTTCAAACTTACAAGAGGTCATACTAAGCAGTCCTTAATTTCTACCAAAAGGAATCCCTAAATTTACACTCACCTCCTGTTGGTTTATGCTCAGAAACCAGGTTGTCTGCGTGTGTGTCGCAGTGAAATCAACACACTTCCACAGACACTCTGGCGCGCCTCTCCAAAATTGTAGGTGACCGCAGACAGTGCCACGGACATTGATTCCAAAAGGAATCCCTTAATTTATATGCAAACAAAATATATCCAAACTAAATATTTCACTGCATACTGTTTATTCTTGAATTAAGACCCAGGTGAAAATGTATATGGATATTTGAATATTTCTCACAGTTCTTGTTTCTACCTATTCACATATGAAAATGTTTCCTTGAAATATCATTTAAACATTTTCGCTTTTTCCTTTAAATATTTCAACATTTTAGTTCACATATTCATTCAATTTAGCAATTGATTGATATGGCATTACAAGGCAATTATGTAGGTTCTCTCTGTATTTTTTTTTTACATCAAAACCCTGTGATTTTAAATCTACGTTGACCCCTGAGCAGCACTAACCAAGGAGTAAATTTAAGAAATAAAGCCAAAATTGCCAAAGTAGAAAGAAAAATTTCTTTTTCTTTGTTTTTTTTTTTGGAGCAAGGAAGATTTAATTGATCTGTGTGTAATGCACAATTCATAGTATATCAGGAAGTGTTTGGGATGGAAACCTAGTATGTCTAAAAACATTCCTTTTTTGTACATTTTGTTAGCTTGTCTGTCTGATATATTAACCAATATGATGTGTTGAACTAAACCTGTTATTGTTACAGCAGCAGACGGTTTTTTTTATTTGTTTTAAAATAAAATAGGACATTAATTCATAAAAAAAAAAAGAATTCTATAAATCAAAGTTTTCTGCCCAACAGCAATGATGAACTGCACATCAACATTCGAAACCCAGCAATTGTAGTATTTAGGCTAAAGCTGTCAGTCTGGTAAAGAATCCAGTTGTTATTCGAAATTGTAAAGGTAAACTTTTTTTAGCAACATAAAGCTAACTAAAACTGGACTAAAACCTTTTTTAAGTTTTAGTCGACTAAAACCATCAGCTATCATAATAACTAAACTGCGACTAAAGCTAATAATCGTTTTCGTCCTGAAGACTAAAGGGCTGGTTATACTCCCACAGCAGTGTGTCGCAGTGAGCTTGTTGCAGGTGTGACGCAGATATTTTTGATTTATGGCCAATTTTGAAGCGTGATCTGCGCTGTTATTAAAGGTCACAATGCAAGAGGGACAATCACGAACTAGCGGTGGGTCTAGAAACGGCCAAGGCGGCGAGGAAGTGAGAAAAACGCTAAGGGCAAGTTTGTGCAACAACAGAGGGACATGAGGGCAAAAAAGAGCAGGGATCCAGGTGGAAAAAGGGTCCCAGCGTGTTCACGCACCTCGCTCTTCTAGCTGGTGCAACTCCACGAGTCGTTTTCCACAATGGCGGTCATACAAACAAAACAAGCCTGTAAGGTACCAAACAGGAGATACGAATAGTGTAGAGCCGATGTAGATTTGACCAATCAGAGGCCTCCTGTCTGAGCATAAACCAAACTTAAGACTAAGACTAAATCTAAGATGGCTGTTCAAAACAACACTGCCTTCAGAGGAGGGGGGTGTAAAGCCTCGTCTACATTAAGATGAACAAGGTATTTTATCAAAAACAATTTAGAAAAATTTGGTGCAAACAGCACCACATAAGATGCTGCAGTACATACGCCGGGCCCTTTGGTGGCACTGTGACACTGCAACAGAATCACTATGAAACCACTGAGAAAGAAATTGGGCTGGAAAAGATAGCTCATGCAAAGTAAACAAGCAACATGGCAGCAAAGAGGGGATGCAGGTGCAACATCATCTTTAAAAACAAACAAAAAAAAAGATGCTAGCTTGCATGTAAACAATGAAACAAAACCAGCTTTGGAAATGTTCCCCACCTGGTTACACCGTATCAAAAATTATCAGCTCAGTTTTATGAACCACCTGATCTTTGCTGGTGGCCCTAAGAATTTAAAATGGAAATTGACCAACCTGGGCTGACTGAGCTGCTTCATGCTCCTTCTTTCTGGCAGCATGAATCTCCTTTGCTTTCTGAGCTGCTTCCAGCTGTGACTTCAGTTTCTCAACCATAGCCTAAAAAACAAAACAATCAAACATAACGATATGTTAGTGGGTAGGTCCTCTTAAGTCACCCAAAGCTCATTGTGGCATGGACCAATGAAAAGGCTCCCTGAACACCAGACCAGGGCCACACCATGACATTAATATAGGGTGACCAAACGTCCGTATTTCCCGGGACATATCCGTATTTCACGTCCTGTCCCGGGCGTCCCGGGTTTTTTTTAGAAAGTGAGGAAATGTCCTGATTTCACTGCGCACGACGCTCCGTGTGACGTAATCCCTGAGCCGCGTCAGTGCAGGCAGCCCTGCTCTTAATCAGAGGCTCTGTTCAAAAACCTGGGCTGCATCCTCCAAGGACGCGGTCTACCTAGACTGGATCCTTCCAAGTCCTTGAAAATAAGGAGGCCGGAAGAGTTCTGTCTGTAAATTCGAACAGGTCCTCCCTTCAGCGGGTTTTACCGCCGTATGCTCTGTTGCTTAGCAACCGTGAAAGTTGACACACAATGCAGGAAAAGAATGAATACCGAGGTTTTCAAAACCTTTTTGTTTATTTATTTATTTAAAAAAAAGTTAAAGTGAGCAAAGACTACACTCACAAGAATCCAGAGTGGAATAAAGGTTCCAACCACCGGGAGCAGGAACAAATCAAATCAAATGTAATGATAGAAACCTTAGTCAGTTAAATAACCTGCTGCTGTCATTTTGCACATCTCTGATGTTGCTGCTATTTTCAAATATCCATTACTGTAAAAATGTCCATAGCTGCATATTGGTTATTTATTCTCCAGTTTTATATTGTTAAAACACTTTACAGAAATTTATTTTTTATATTTTAACTCTTCCCTATCATGTTATTCTTATACATTTCTCTAAGGTCCTCATTTGTGTGACCATTTTCAATAATCTTTTTGCTGCTGTAAATTTGCCCATTGTGGGACAATAAAGGGATTTTCTATTCTATTCTATAAAAGGGTTAGAAATATATAAGTAAATCTAAACAATGCATCTACAAAATATATCTGCAAAATCTGTAATATTCAACAACAAAAAATACTTAGTTAAGCATATTGTGCAAAACAACAATAAAAAAATTAAACTCCTATCAGATTTATAGTTCCCACCCTGCAGATCTATTAGAATCTGACCTTAAATTACAGCCAAACTCATTTACACAGTAACAGATTAAAACCTTTAGATAAACCAAACATTACCGCCACATATCTGACTTTATAACCATTAAAACAACTATTTTCATTAATTTCAGACGGAACTATTCACATAGTTGTATTATATTAAACTGAACTTCAAATTTTCACAACTGTTCTGCGCCAAGTAACATTTCCTCTGATCACGGAGCAAATCCCGATGATGAGACATTTGTTCTTTCAATATCGCCCCCCCCCGCTCCAAGGTGTCCTGGTTTTCCCAAAAGAAAATATGGTCACCCTAATTAATAATCAATGCAGATCAATCCATGCGACCAAGAACGGAGAATGATTTAAAAAATAAAGGTTTGGGCATCGTTACAGCTCCATGCGTACATAAAGTTTCTCTTTGCTTTGAGGAAAAGTTGTTTTGAGAGCTTTTCTGAATACTTCAAACTAATAAAAACCCAACTCACCGTATTGCCCATGATCTCTGCTTTTATCAGCTTTGACCCCAGCTTGTTCATTTCTTCCTCTGACAGGAGTGGAATCTCTTCCTCCTCCTCCTCACTTTCACTCTCATTCCTGTATAAAGAGATTCAAAAAGAGTAAAAAGATAAGTAGTGTAAAATACACATCTTCTCGCTGATTCAGAAACCATTTTCCATTTTATTCTGAAGTTTTTTGATCACTCAGTTTATTTGTTTGCTTCTGAGATCCCTCCCACCATTTATCTGATATTATCCATTCGAGTTGTCAGGCCCCTCCAGCGATAATAAGAGCCTTGCCTGGGAAGCAGCGTTCTACACTATTACACTTCTCACAGGATCATTTCCGCCTGCTCCCACCATATAGGCTCATTTCATGCTGCAGGGGGCTCTGACTGCCCGTTTACCAAAACAACTTAGTCTAATGAGGCGAAACAAGGGATGTCTTACAAAGCAGTGATACCCTGACATCTGGCCCACATATCACACCAGAACACCATGACAACCTGCATTGTTACTTTTATTTTTAAGATGCCATCTTTACTTTTACATTTTCTTTTCGTTCTTATAAGAAAGCGGTGAGCTACTCTGCAATCATCTGAGACAGAGGCTGTCTGTGAGGAGCAGAGTGGTTTCACAGGTTGGTGTTCCCTCAGACATTTGTTGTGCTTTGTTCCCAGCAAAAGACATGACCTCAGACTAATAGATGATTTTCTTTTATAAAGAAGTGAAACGTTGTAATTTCCTTTCGGCCTTTGATCCAAGAACCTGACTTTATCACTGAGAAGTGATTAAAGCGTGACTTAAAAGCTTACGTTTTACATAATGAATCCTTTTACAACTTTAAATTTTAGGAATACTGAACACTCTTTTTAAACAAAGCCCAAAGTCTATTTTGCTATTTAAATGTTCTTTTTGCCTTCTTGTAAAGCTCATTGGATTATTATTGCCAAATCATCACTTAGAATTAGGGCAGCAACTAATGATTATTTAGCAAATCGATTAATCAGTCGATTAATAATCAGATAGCAAATGGTTTCTTAAAGAAGACTTTAAACAAAAACAAACCAGGTGAAACTAAATATTTTCCACCTGATGAGTTCTGGATAGAGCATATTGAAGATTTTTTATCTTAAATACTAAATGTTTACATATTTTAATTTTTTTCAATTTTGGTATAATTGCTCCTCCAGGTGGGTTGCTCTGTCAGCTAAAGACACAGTTTAGAGTCTCTAAACTCCAGTTAACAATTAATCAATTACTAGATTAGTTAACGATTATTTCAATAATTGATTAATCCAAATAATTGTTTCAGCCCTACTTAGAATGACAACATATCCTTTGAATTATCTGTGGAAAGACCTAAATATCGATGTTCTCAGTGCTCTCTATCTGCAGGTTTTAGTCATGCTGCAAGATAAACTTGCCAATGATTTCAGCTACTGCCTGTCACACCATTTAACAAACAAAAATCCTCAAACCTTGCTGATGGAGCTGCGTGAGGAATGTTTGCGGTCTTCTCTGCCTGAAGCTTGCTCTCCTGAAGATTTTCTCCCCCGTCGGCTTCATGAGCAGACTTGCTGCCTTTTTTCCATGCTTGGGTGCTGCTCTTCTTTGGGAAGGGGTCCTCGTCATCAGAGCCGGGTTTTAGGAAGCCGCTGGAGGCCTGAGGTGGAGGAGGCCGCTGAGGCGCTGCAGAACAGTACAAAGACCCACCGTACGTTTAAAATGTAATAAAAGATTATTTTTATTCTTTGTCAGAAAACATATTTCTAGCATCACTGCTGCTTCCTTTCGAAACCTTTTAGAGGCTATAAAAATGATTCAAACCAACTTAATGGATCGCTTTATAAAGGATTCTATTAGGTACCTACAAAAAGGGACTATAGGATCCTGAACACATGGCTGAACCCACCTTCAGAGCTCTCGTCGTCATCTGAGGGTTTGAGGAAACGGGCTTTTAATGAGCCAAGAGAGGAGGAACGCTGACTCCAACTCTCTCCAGATGATGATGATGATGATGATGATGCTTGTGTGCTGAAGTCTTTTCTTTTATCTCCATAACGATCCCTTTCTTTTTCATCGTCTTTTCCGTCGTCTCGTCCTCTGTCCCATCTTCTCTCCCTGTGTCTCCACCTGTCTCCATCTCGGCTCCTGTCCTCCTCTCTTCCCCTGTACCTCTCCCTCTCATCTCCCCTCCGTGACCTATCTTTATCTAGTGGTGACAAGTCTCGTTCACATTTTCTCCACCGATCCCGATCTTGCCTATCATCCTCTGTTCTCCTCCATCTCTCGCTGGCATCCTCCTCTCCTTTCCGCCATCCTTCTCTCCCTGAATGCTCTCTGTCTCCTCTACTCCGACCGTACACAGCCTTCTCCGCATCAGCAAGCCTCTTCTGAAATTCCTCCATCGACTGATTAAAAAAAACAAAAAAAACAAAGATGTTTAAGTTTTTTCGGGGACATCAGAAAGGTTTCCTCACTATCTGATATTAGTGTTCATGCAGCTTTATTCCTGGTAGGTCATCATGGCTTATTTTCACCTTGCTTTAAAACGTATTTCTAGGATAGGTTTCTCCTCACAGAACTGATCAGGATGAGTCATGGTCAATACTTATTTGTAAATGTTTCTGTTAACAGGAGACCAATCCTTAACCATTTCTGAGTAATTTTAGCCTGTGAATGAACACATTCATTGCAATCCTCACCCCATATCTCTGAGCTACTATATCACTGAGGCTGCGCTGCTCCCTCTCTGCTTGCTCCTTCATCCTCTGATAGCTCTTCCTCAGCCAGCTCAGGCCACCATCATTCACCACAGGGCCTGCTGGAATAAAAATAAAGCCTTAATATCTACACAGGAACACTAATCAAAACATCTATTAGGGTCTAACCTAAATCAAACCTTCAATACTTGCCTGTGTGTGACGCACCCAGAGTTCCAGGGTGCCACATGTAAGCCAGTAAAATCGTTTTATGTGAAAAAAGAGGTTAACTAGATGCCTTTTCGGGAAATGATTTATTGCATTTTTTACCAATTAAAAACCTTCAAATGGATTCAATGAGATTATGTGTAGAGCAATCCAAAAACAATCCTGAAAATGAAATGCCCTAATCCGTAGTGTCTGAAATTTCTCTCATGAACCCAAATTTGTTTAATCCCAAACTGTACAAAGGCAAACATATAGGAAGACAATGCATGTGGTTTCTGGATTGTGGTAAAACGTGATGCAAGAACATCTAATGGCATTTATGACTTCCTCGTAATGGTGAATTGGCTAGGGAAAAGAGAAAGCCTGTTTTAATAAAGTGTATCCTGCAGGGCCACAAAATATGTCAGATTTAACATCGGTTTCGTTTTTCGGGAGGGGGCTGGTCATCTGGTAGTTGTTTGGATACTTAAATCTGTTGTTTTCTTAATCTCCTCAGTATCACAAAAGAACGCAGCAGTTTCATTTCTATCGAATTAGGGGTTGTTTTGATAGTTACTTTATTGCATGAGACAACACCCCCTTGATAAAGAAGGTAATTATTAATAGGCGGCCAGCCCCTTAGTTTGATTCAGAGCAGCGTACCTTAAAACTTAACACCAGGAAAATAGAGAGAAGATGTCACTAAACACATTTAGAGGAGTCCTAATTTATAGCGGGCTGGTTTAAAAAAAATCCCTTCACCAAGCTAGAACGGACCATTTATCTTTTCTTGAGGAACATTTCTTTTAATTTGCTAATAAAAAAAAATATGTCAAACATTGTAAAAAAAATTCATTTATTTTTTTATATATATATATAAATGTAAAAGAAATGTGTTGAATACAG
>NW_015150907.1:378419-385051 GCF_000732505.1 Cyprinodon variegatus | reverse complement strand
ATTAAGTAATTGCAATTTTTGCTACATATGTTTCAGTATAAATGGATGTGAAACTACTTAATATATAAAACCTGCCTTTAAGTTTCTACAACCAAGGGAACATGGTAAATATCTGTTTTCATGTTCTTCTACCTTTCTTCAGTGCAGTTTGAGCTGGGTCCTCTGGAGGTAAACCAGTTCCTCCATCTTTCCAGTATGGGTTTAGCTCCAGTTTGTGCAAACCAGCCTGGAAGGATCAACACCAGAAGAACAGTAACATTATCTATCCATAAATAAACTAAAGACGATATTAAAATCAACATAAATGGACTATGTGTGGTTTCCTTTTACCCTCTGCTTTACGTTTTACAGCCAGAAAATGAATCAAACCATAATTACAGCAGCAGTTTGTACCTGTTCAATGGCCTGAGCCTTGGCTCTCTCTTCCTCCTTCTGTCGGTCCTTCTCCGCCCGTCTCTCTGCAGTGGACGTAGTTTTCATTGCCAGGAAATCAAAAGTCATCCATTCATCTCTCTTTGAGATGGAAACACAATCAGATAAAATGAGGAAAAAAGGTGATCAGCAGACAAACATTGAAACATAAGTGCTTTTAAATTAACGAAAATCCAGACTCCATGACAGAGTGAGAGCACGTCTAGTTTAACATCTAGACCTTGTATAAAACAGACCTGGACATTCTGTGTGGGGCTGAGGTCGCCTTCAGGAGCCTTGGGCTGATCTGGAACCTTCCATGCTTTCGCAGAGTGAGTCTGAGGCTGAGCTTCAACCCAGTCATCCTCTGAGTCCTGAAATAAAGTCAGAAAAACAAAATAAACACAGAAAACAAACAAACAGAGAGATGCAGCAATAAGGAGGGCGATAGAATGCATTAAGACAGACAAAAATAATTTATATTTTTCATCATCAAAATCCCTACCGACTGCTAAAAAGAGTTTTTCTGAAGAAAAGTTCAACCTAAAATAATCTTAATCAATCTTTTTTTAATCTGAGTCTAAATAAATCTTTTCCAGATCCATGTTATAAACCAGCAGGTCTTGAATAACTTTTCCAATCATAGCAGAGCAAACATTAGAAGTATCAATATCTCCATAAACGTATTAGGCAGTCATTAGAAATTACCTGTGAACTGTCACTGGAGCCAGCTCCTACTTCTGCTCTCTTCTCCTTTTTGACTTTCTTCTTCTTCTCCTTTTTTTTCTTGTTTTTTTTCTCTTTCTTCTTTTTGCTCTTGACGGATCCCTCCTGTCAGGTGTGAAAATTTAGTGCTTTTTGTTCTCTTTTTTTTATAATCAATGTAATTTACATTACTAGAGTTGAATATAACAGTCAACAAATGCTGTCAGTTAAACTGATATAAACTGGCTGATATGGCAGCATAGGATCAGACACATCAACAGTGATGGAAGTTATAGGAATCATATTTAACTTATGAAGAATATCTGGGGATGGTTAGAGGTTTGCCTTCCTGATGCTTTAGGGGTGTAGTTTTCTACCCATGAACCTTATAAGGTTAATCAGATCAGGGTCTACTGAGTTTAGATTCCATGTCAACACTTGAGACTCTATCGGGCTCTCACAGCCCTGGATATCATAAACACTTAGCAGGACTTCACTGGTTTAGCATTTATTTGAACAAAATTACATTTCTACTCATCTTCATGTTGATACGTTTGCCATAATGTTGTTACCTCTTCTCTTATTTCCATTAAAACGGAGACTTACTTCCTCGATCTGCTGCAGCCTCTGGTTGACTTCAGGAAGGATCCAGGTGTCCTCCCCTCTCTGCCTCTTTAGCTCCTTTCTCCTCTCTTCCCTCTCATGCTGCTGCTTTGCCTAAATCAATACATCAGAAAAGGGAGATATTCACTAGAAAATAGGGAAGAGTATGATGTTTTTTTTTTTTTTTAAAGACACATAAAAAATACAAATTCTTCAGTAAATATTTATTTTAATTGAACAGCCAAATGTGAAACACAATGGGTATGAAAGGATTTTACAAATCAGATGATTCTTTAATAAAATAAAAATCAAAGTCCACATTAACTTAAAGAAACTACCAGACTAACCCTCTTATTCCTCAAACTGCACATCTATTTGTTACTGAATTCAAAACAAAGAAGTGGATATAAGAACTTGGTCTCTGTTGGTGCAATCATCAGATTTTTCATGTATTTGACCTGTGATCCAGATCATAAAAACAGCTGATCTCTCTGCACTGTTTCTATGAAACCATCATTGCTGTTCTTTTTTTATGTCTTGATCCCCTGTTTTCTTTTTTCTGCAGTTTAATTGATGACAATGCTGTCCCCTCTAAACGGGCAAAGCCAACACAGCAACAGGACTTAGATTTATTTTGTCATTTTCTACACACAAGTGTAAACAAAAAGACATTTCGTTAAGAACAGCTCTCTAGATAATTTCCGTTTTTTAAAGTGCAGCCTTAATAAGGTAAGCAGCAGTGATGAAAAACAGTAATGTAAACATATGACTGTATATTTACAGTTCTAACATTCAGTTTTTGGTTGTTTTTTTCTCTTGATAAACTCAAGAAGTTTGGACTATGTGCTTCAAATTTAAATCGGTTTATTTCTAGAGCTTCAGTTGTGACCTGAAGAATCATTTAAATAAAATATTTTAAACACAATGTTATCTATTGTTTTTAAGCAGTAGTGACAAGCAAGAGGACAGCAATGCGTTCTCTATGAAAGTCTGATAGCTAAGACTGCGTACAGAGAAGCTGGAGAAGAAATTATATCTAGAGGGAAACGCCAGCTCTGTCCAGAGAAGACAATCAGTCAATTTTCGCTTGACTTGAAAATCAAATCCCAATTTCTGCATAAAAAAAGTATTTTCATAAATCTAATAATAAAATAATTGATGAATGCAAAATTAGCCAACAGTTTTTTTTTAGTTTAATGTACTTTTATGTTTGTTAATGAAACTGAAATAAAGGTTACTGCTTTAGTAAACAAATAAGCTCATAATTTATTCATATTAGTTTAAACTGAAGGCGATGTTGACTCTTTTATTTCTGATAACCATATTGAAAATGTATATATATATATATATATATATATATATATATATATATATATATATATATACTGATATCACAATGAATTATATATAAATTTATTACTAATTTAATAGTGTGGAAAGATAGCAAAGGCTTGATCTAATAATATTTCTCAAACAGAGAACAAGGATTCTGGACAACTACCTCATTTCCTATTCAAAGAGATAACTAAACTTTAAACTACAGCAGAGAGAAGTGAAGTGCTTCTATTAGCTTTTTAATATCTGAGATTTTAGAGGCAGGCTGATATATTGTGATGTTAATTTTCTTGCTGATATGGACTGATTTACGATTTAAATTACGGATTGGAACATCCCTATACTACAACCATCAAAAACAGAAATAGCAGATCAAATGTAGAAATCAGGACAAGTGAATGAGCCTGGAAAAGGCTCAGTGGCCCAATCTACTAATGAATCTCATTAGTGTCTGATTGATGAGTATAACAGCGTCCGGAACCTAGTTGTCAAACAGTGGACAAAAGTCTAAAACTACAATGAAATAATTACATTTTAGACAGGCAGATATCCATGTGTCAGTCCAGGCACAGCTGAGCTGAACAGATTAAAGCGTTTTACCAGCTGCAGTCAGAGACGTGTAAACAAAGCTGCACTGCGCACAGATAGCGCCCAGCTGTTAAACTGTGTACATATGTGATCACAGCAGCAAGCCCGCTGACACCAAACTGGATCAGATGGATGGATGGACGCGACTAAAGGCATAAAACAAAGGTTCAAACACAGAAGCGAGGCTGCTATCTGCCTCACTCTGTGTTGAGCTACTAGGGGCAACTATTTAGTATGAATGTATCTGCAGGTCCATCCCCCGAAAAAGATCAATCCAAATTTAAGTCGTACACAAGATGTTGGCTTTATAAAATAAACGAAAAGCTCAAAAAGTAAAGCAAACACACAGACGTTAACACGAAGGGGGTAGCTGTTAGCATACCTAGCTTGTTTATTCCCACCGCACAAATATAATATCAACTGTAAATATACGCAGTGAAACAGCTTGACTTTAATCTGTTAATTGGTCGTTAAGCTCGCGGCTTGTACCTTTTCTATTGCCTCTTGTCGCGCCTGTCGCTTCTTTTCTTTCCTTTCATCGATGCTGCTCGAACTCTCAAAACTAACCCCGTGCGTCGCCATGACACTGCCGTAAATGTGTATGTCAAACGTCGTGACGCTTCGTGGTTTACGGTAACTTTTGACTTGCTGTTCTCAGGGCGTGCAAATGTGTAGGCACATGTGGTAAAGCTGTTTAAAAAAAAGGTTTAAAATTATTTTGACTAATATTCCGGTTATATTAGTCTCCAAAATAAAATACCTTTAAATCAATCTTTATTTTGTATACATTCATCCAGCTGACCACCTCAGTCACTATGGTTTCATGATAAAATGTGATCCTTGTTCAGTGGTTAGTGACTGAGAAATTATACTAAAATAATTTAATTTCTTATAGTTACATCGAATTAATTAAAAAAATGTAAATTGCAAATTAAGAACCCGCAAATGAACCATTATATAACCGCTATAAGAAAATAAGTTAGATCATTTTGACTGCTATGTTAATGTAACCATAGGGTAGAGGATCAGTAAAGCTACACTCTGAATGATAGCTGGCACTTTACTTTCCTTCCAAATGATTGAAAAAAAAAAAAAAAATTAAATTTTTTGTTAAATCTTCCCCCAGCCCTTAAAAAAGGATAAAGGTAGGGTGTTGTATTAGTTGTACTGGTGTGGTTAAGAAAGACAGCATTCCCCTGCTTTTAACTAAAATGTTAGATTTTTGGTAAGATATTGGAGGGGTATATTTGACAACAAACTTGTAGGCTATCTTTCCGCATTCTCTCACATATTCTCCTTCATCCTAATCAATAAAAGCAACTGGACCATTTATAATTCAGATTCAACACCGGTTTGTATCTATTGGTCCCACAGGAACTGAGAGCTTCATGGATGATTTGACCTGAACCTGTGACAAACTACCCTCTTGCCATAGAAGGACAAACTGATGAATTCCCTTTTAAATAGTGCTTGTTTTAAAATTCTTCCCAAAAATTATGTGCATTCGACTGGTTTATAAAATAAAAACAATCCTGCTTTAAGCTGTGATGTGAATCTTGACTATTATTACAAGTGTTATGGCCTGTCTAGGGGAAAAGCCTTGATCCCACATATTATTACTGCTCAAGAAATCCCAAGCAAGAACAACAGCTATAAGTTCCAACAGGCAGTCTGTTGGTTTATTAAATGATTTCACACATTTTGCTTACAGAGAAGTGATGCATAGTCATCAGACTAAATCAAGGCCAAAAACTAAAAGCAAAAGGAAGAAGAAACCACACTTACCTAATTAAATAAATACATTAAATAAAGATTTACCCACCCATCTAAATAAATAGGAGAAAAATTTAGTTCAAACATAAACAGCGTTTAACTCCTTCAACCCTCTCACACCTGAACAACTATTAATACCATCCTAAACTGCAGAGGTGAAACAATGTGTGGCCGATTGGAACAGGCAGAGAAAAAGAGATGACAAGCAGTCTGCGTGGGTGGCCATATTTTATATTGGTCTTCTGCACTACTCCACCAACCAGCTGACACCAATCAGCAACCAGCACTTGTACACTAAGATTTACTTACAAATATGACTGGAGCTGTAACACAAGCCTTGTTATTATATCCATTCATCTTCAGCTACTTGTCAAAGGTGGCACGGGGCCTGGTGCAGACCTCCAGTAGTCTATGGGTGAAAAGCACAGTGCACATTGAACACGTCAGTAGTCCAAAGCAGATTTGTCCAAAGCAGTGCGTTGGTCTCTGTTAATAGAACCAATGCACAAACCCACTCACACCTTAACAACTATTAACAACATCTAGGACAGCAGAGGAGAAACAATGTGTGACAGATTGGGACAAGCTGAGAAAACGGGATGACAAGCAGCCTACATCGTCGTCTTTTAAATCCGTCCTCTGCCTTAGTCCACAATTCAGCTGACTCCAGTCGGCACCTGTACACTCAGATTTACATTTTCAAAACAAGCCTTGGTATGATATCCATCCATCTTCAACCACTTGTCCAAGGTGGCAGGGTCCTGGTGCCAACCTCCAGTAGTCTATTGGTGAAAAGCAGGGTGCACTCTGGACAGGTCACCAGTACAAAGTAGATTTATTGAAAGCAATGCAAGAACACACTCACACCTAATGCTTATTTAGAAGCACCAATTAACCCAACAGTCATATTTTTGGACTGTAGGAGGGAGCCGGAGTACCGGGGAAGAATGCACAGGGAGAACATGGAAACACCATCCAGGAAAAACCTTTGCAGGGCTCAACTGTGGACCTTCTTGCTGCGTAGCAAAAATAACACAATGCAGCTGTGGTATAATAATAAAAAAAAAGAGAAAAATAGGTCATTTTGAACCTGAAAAGCGGGATTGATGAAATAACATTTTTAGAAACAGTTGAAACGTTTGTCCAATCTTGTTTGGCATTACTAAAGTTTTCACAGCCTAAAGCTGCTCCTCATCCAACTTAAAAAAAAAAAAAAA
>NW_015150907.1:377380-378380 GCF_000732505.1 Cyprinodon variegatus | reverse complement strand
ATATATATATATATATATATATATATATATATATATATGCTGCTTAAACTTTTAAATTGTTGCTTTGACTCTAGATTTGAACACATTTAAATTGGCCTCTTGCCACTATCATTTCCATTTCAAGAGAGGCAGAAAAAAGTAACAGAAAAGTGTTTGTCCCTGTTTACTAAAGCTTTTTAAGAGACCTGACTTAAAGAATGAATGTTACAAGAACAATTCTTGGGCTTTTTAAAATCTATATTTGCATAATACTTATACTGACCTGTGATCCCAGAGGTCACTACTTTAGAGATTTTCTAAAAACAAAAAAGAACATTTCCTTCCTAAATGTGAGCCTAAAGCTCCACCTTACACTGCAGCCCTTTAACAGGAAAAGGTCTGGCAGAGTTACTACAGCTTAGTTACAGCTCGGTGATCTCAGAGCAGACGCTGACCTCAAAGGCAAATTAAAAGGGAGTGCAGTACAGAAAGTAATAATAATAAAGTTGAGTGAATTAGTGAAAAGGCTATGCACTACGAAAAACATTCAAGGAGGTGATTAAACTCATTTCTGTGGTAGATGTTCCAGTACAAAAAAAGTCTGCTACAGATATTTGCATTTATTGCATCAGGATTAAGAGAACTCTCCAGGCTATTAAAATTCTGCTCATTCCTGTCAGTCTAATCTCATGTAGACCTCTTATAACCAGTGAAAATCCAAAGACCCCCATTCAGTCCCTGGAAGTTAGCCACAGCTTGGCCTTCATGACAGCAGAATAAATTCTGATATCTTGAGAGGAGAAATGTACCAATGGTGACTTGCCAACAACCATTTGTCTTCCTAAAACAGTTTATTGAAAGGTAGATAAACAAAGAAATTATTTTCATCAACTCTTTGAAATAAACGTCCATACCACTTTCTTCTACAATAAAAATATTCCTTGATAAATGTCGACATTGCTGAATATAGACACATTTACATTATATCCTAAATTGGCATTCGCATCTATATTTGTCTCTT
>NW_015150907.1:345571-377355 GCF_000732505.1 Cyprinodon variegatus | reverse complement strand
ATATATATATATATATATTACATTATTTGTAAAAGCGCACAAAGTAAAACGATTTTATTTTATTATTCAGGTTTTAAATAAAAAAAAATATCCTGCTAATACCACAATAAAAAAATACTTATAAAAATAAGCATTAGGGTTTGGACTGGATTTTGCATATCACAATATTTACATACACATTAAAAGTTGCCATATGGTACACTGTGACATTACTTTTTTCCAATAAAAACAAACACCCAGAAAATGTATGTGTAGTTTTTAGTGCTAATTGGAAAAAAAATACTTTTTGTGTTTCTGCTTTTAAATGAATTAAATTATAACTGTGAAAAGCTGTTAATCTGGCTTCCTGCTTAGGGAGCTAGCCTATACTTAATGCTACTTCCAATTTTAGTTTTAACTTAAAAAGATTTTCAGTTTTTAGCACTCTCTACGTCAACTTAAAGTATTTCCAAACAGCTGGAACTCTTGTTTCTGAAACCAAAGAAATTGTAGGTCTTCTCAGCCAGGTGACTTGCAGTGTGTATCAACAGGTGCCTTGACTTTTTAAAACCTCAATAGTGAAAACCATCCGATGCCTAATCACCAACCACATACTGTAGGGGAAACTTGCCAGTATTAAAAAATTAGAATCTCGTTTTGATAAATATTTTTTTAATAGTCGTTCCTAAAGAAAAAAAGAAGGGAAAAAAAAGCTTTTAGGGTTTTGGAAACTGATGTTTCAAAAAAACCTGGACTTAATCTGCAAACGTTTTTTGATTCTGGATTAACCTGAAGCCTTGATGACAACTCTATTGAGTCAAAGTCCTCTGTATGGAAGTGTTTCTAGATGTTTTTTATATACTCTGTTATACTTTTTGTGTATTAGAAATGCATCGCTTCCCTTTGCAACGTCGTCTCAAAACAGATCTGAAATGTCAACTGGTTAAATAGAGGAACGGGAAGAATAATCTCCCAGAGGGAAGGCAGCACTGGATGTTCACTTAAAGTCTGTCCTTGACTATATTTGGACATTTCAAAGATCAAGGCTTTATGAGATATTTGAGCTTATCTCTCATCACTACTAGTTGGTTTTAACTGGGACAAAAAAAGCAGGATCAACCAGAAAGAAGGAAAGTCTTGGGAATATAGATGAGAAATAAAAGTGATGACCTCATGGAAACAGAAAAGCTTTCTTTGAAAACTTCTGGCTCTAATTATAGTAGGGAAAAAAAGATAATTCTTCACACAAGCAAATACTTAGTTGGATTCTCAGATTTATTTCACCTTAAAAACTGTGCATGAGTAAAATCACATCATTAAATTGTTATCAAACTGTTACTCCTTTGTTAATACTACACACCAGTTTCCCTGGTCATGATAGCTGGTCTGCACTTGGACTCCAGTCACCTGAACGCAGAGCTCTTCCAGCTCCCCCTGCTGGAAGACATGGTAATAACGATGAAAGACAGGCACTGGCCTGTCACTAAGAAATTGATCTGGGTTTTCTGTGGTGTCAGAAGACAAACTGGAGTCCGAACCTAAGAGACTAGGTTCCCCTCTGGAACTAAACCTGCATGATGCTTCTTCTACCCCTTGTGTTTTCCTCCCTTTAAGGTGCCAGGGAACCAAAAGGTCCTGGGAATTGAAGGCTGTGCGGTTAGTGTGGACACTAAGCTTCCCTTCAGTCATATTGCTGACATCTTTTAAGCCTCCACTTTGGTTTGCAGCAGTGAGGATACTTGGCTCTTCATGCACATCTTGGCTCCCCTCTGGTAAGTCTTTACTTCTTCCTCCATTATGTTGTTTGTTCTGTTCTTTTAGGTATTTAGACTTCTGCTTGTTGTATTCCTGCTCATAAGCCCAAACATAGATGAGTGCCTGGCCTCCAGGCTTTAGAAGTCTCACCAGCTCCCTCACTGCTGCCAGCCGACGCTCCTGCAACACACAAAATATTTAAACCTTCAGCATTTCCAACGATAAAGGGAAAACAAGTAGTTAAATCTAATTCTCCGTGTAATTACAATAGCATTTTAGCTAGGGCTGCAACTAACGATTATTTGGAAAATGGATTTGATTAATCGATTAATAATGGGATAGCTAAAGGTTCCTTAAAGAAGATAATTTTACAGAATTATACCAGATGAAACAAATTTTATTACTTGAGGAGTTCTAGAATAGAATAGAAAATCCCTTAATTGTCCCAAAATTGGGAAATTCTGGTGTTTACAGCAGCAAAAAGATGATAGTCACACAAATGTGGACCTTAGAAAAATGTATAAGAATAACAAAATAGTAAAGAGTTAAAAGATAAGCAATAAAATATGGTACTGTAAAGTGTTTTAACAACATAAACACTGTGCCCTTGGACAATAAATAACCAATATACAGCTATGGACATTTTTACAATAATGGAGATTTGAAAATAGCAACATCAGTGATGTGCAAAATGACAGCAGCATGTTATTTAACTGACTAAGGTAAAAACTGCAAAAATCAGCATGAATGTAACAATTTATGACAACTTTACTTATTTTGCATATAGCATATTGACAAACGAAAAAGTTTTTTTTAATCTTAAATGCAAAATGTTTACATAATTAGTTTTTTAAAATGTTAATATAATTGCTGCTTAAGGTGGGTTGCTCTTTCATCTAAAGTAATGTTTTACAGTTGCTCAACTCCAGTGAACGATTAATCAGTTAATGATTATTTCAGTAATCAATCACAATTAATGCATTTAATTGTTTCAACCCTCATTTCAGACCTGTAAAAAGTTAGAAAATTAACACATGGAGTATAATGAACACTGTTTACACCCTAAAATGTAAACTTGCAGCTCCTATTCTAGTTTCATAATCAGTCAAGCAGATGTATAAGGATAAACAACAGTTAAACTTCCATCCGTGTTTTCTAGCTTGCAGTATAACTTAAGAAAGTTACATGAAGCTATTATGATTTGAACTGGAAATATTAGCTCTTCTCTTTTCATCTGTGTAAATAAGTGTGACAGATAATTGTGAAGGTTTGTTAAATGTGTGTAGGTGATTGTGTGTTTTTAATGTTGCTATATATGCTTGATATATAATTGTAGCTTTTATGTGGACAAGGCCCCATTCAAAACACTTAACAAATCCCTACAGCACTTAAAAATCAACAAGAAGATGGAACGCTACTGGATTGTCTTGTGGGATGCTCTCTATAATACACAGCTTTTCCCATCTGACTGATAATCCACCAACCTTCCTCTGTCGTAACAGGAGCCGGGTAGCAGCAGTGGAAGATTACACAGCACAAATGTGCATTAAAGAGGTAATGAAAACACTGTGTTCATGGGAAGCCGACAACCTTATCACACCCACAGTGGGCTGGAGCACACCCCCCCATATTGTGCATTTAGGTTGGTTTCATGGGACAGCAGGAGGATACAGTTTTTATGGCTCCATTCCAAAGAAAACATTTATTTTTGAAGCAGTTTAAAAACAGGGGCATGATATAGGATTAAATTGATACCTAAAGATGAAGGAAGGTTCAGAAAAAGGTCATTTATTTCAATAGAGTGACAGATGGGAGAATATGGTCTTTTATTTGATAAATATGCTGACTTCTAACTACTTTGATACATATCCCGTTCAGCTTTAAGTACATTTAAAGGGGTGATTGTTGCTTTTCACCACCATGAACATTAAGGTTAGATCTAACTTCTTTATATGTCACCAATTCATAAGATTTATTTAATGATGCTGTGCTTAAAAAACAAACACATGACAACAAACAAAGATCACAGAACACCTTGCAACAAGTTTAAGTCCAAAGCTTTTGCACACAGAGTGAAGCTAGTAGCACCAATCAGCATTTCTGCATCATACATCTATAATTAATTAACATGACTAAACAATACTAGAAACATTTCTACATTTCTAGCATTTTGCACAAGTTAATTTGTAAAAAAAAAAAAAAAAAGCATCTGCAGACCCATCTGCCTCATCTAAGCATCATATCAAGTGTGAATTGCAGGTTGAATTTAACAGCTAGCAGTTGCAGTTAAATGATGAGTTCTCACATACTTATAACTCCACTTATAACACTTATAGTAGTATCGATAGTAACTACCTGTTATCAAAGCTCTCCTCCACACTAAAACACAATATATTTTGTGTTGCAGTGAGATAACTTCCTGTTGTGTAAAATTCTGTTCAATACATGTTATTCGTTCGTGTTTTTTTATCTTGAGACCTTAGCAGTTAAACATACCTGTGTGGAAAAATGGTGTATAACGGCTATAGAAATGCAGGCATCACATGAGGCCGTCCGGAGGGGCACGCTCAGGGCATCAGATACGAACACATTGAAACCCCTCTCAGCGCAGATTTGGACCAGAGCGCCGCTGCGATCACATCCCACCTGAGATCAGACAAACACACGGAGAGGTAATGAAGGGCAAGAGTAAGATTTAAGCACAACTTGTAAATATGACAGAGATCAAAAAGAATCTGAGGAGGAAGACAAGATAAAGTCAAGATTAAAAGGAGAGAGAGAAAAGACAAATGGAATAAAGTTATAAAGGAGAAGGGAGGCAGTTAGATGACTGTGATAATTCATGATTAGTCAGTTCATTCAGGTGTCCTTTGGTCTCCTCCCAAAAGAGAAAACTGTAAGAAGAGATTTATGATTCACATGTAAGAGACTAGCCATATTTATTTCAATTAAATCCCAGAATGTTAATGGTGTCAAACTAGAGAAGGAGACAGAGCAGGAGAGCAGGACAGAGAGGAAAAAGATTAGAGTACAGAAGAATAGAATCCTGGGTGAGGAGGATATTGGAAGAAGCTGAATAAAACGCAGAAAACTGGTGCGCGACCTGCATAATCACAATGTTCTCACTGATGATTTATTACAGCTACGGTGTGAGTCGAGATAAGCTGCTTACACGCTTCTCCTAAATCCCCAAACATGAATATCCTGGTGTGCATACGTAAACAGAAAATTTGGATATTACCATGGAAACTAAGCTAATGCGAAGGATGGCATCCTGCAGACACTGGAGAGGGAACACTGATCTCACCCTTTCCTTGGCTACACACATCCATACACTTTATGTCTTAAAGAGCAACATGAGGTGTCCTGCAATACTGAAGGATTCTCTCTACAGTGAATGTTCCCAACAGGATGTAGAGGGAGCACTGTGTTATGCTTTAGGACTGTGTAATGATGCAAACCTTAGATATTTTTTGGACTATTTATAAAAGCTCATATGTTACAAGATGAAAAAGGAAACTAATGTAAAGATGTATCCTAAAGTAAAGCTCCTCAAACTTTCCAAATGTCTTTTCAGGTCAAAAATGTTGAACATAAGTTAACCTTGTTTGTTAAATACAGGAAAACCTCTGAAAAACTGGAACAAACACAGATAAGCAGCACTTAAAGCAGGCACCTGCGGCAGGTATAGGATGGATTTCCTGTTAATGCCAATGAACAAAGTACAACTCATTTATCTTCTTTATATATATATTTTTTGAAAATAAGATTGTTTACCACAATACACGAATCAAGAGTTTCAAAAACATGCCGCGCATTGAATTCTGGGACAGCGGGCCCGAAAAAATGAGCACAAAAACCAATGCAGAGCCTCAGTTCAGTGGGCAACAAACACTTAATTCCCCTCCAAAAAGAATCCTGTTAAACGTATTCAGAAAAAGGTAAGCTTGCATTCACTGATTTTACATTATTTTACAAAGTTAAAAATCCCCAAACTTGAGCTTTATCTCTATATTCATAATCAAAGTTTCATAATATATATTCAGGCTCAAAGTTGCAACCTTGCTATGAAGCAGCTTTGTCATATTTTTTTCCGTGAAATATAGCTGAAGAATACAAATTGCACTGCTAACACTAATAGCCTGACCTGTTTGTTGTTACTGCGAAATAGGATTTTAACATCAAAGCTGTGCCATTAGTGGATGCACAAACAGCAGCAAAAAGTTGAACAGAGTTGTAATATTTCACCTCATGATCTCCTCATATGACATTTCTTTTGAACTCGTATATTAAGTTTCCAAAATACTAAATAATTTGTGCTTTACAAATCATACGCTTCATAATGATTGCTATCAAATTTGATTATTGTAATCAAATAATTTTGGGGCTCACTTTCTAAGGCCCGCCAGCCCAGAATTCAATAAACGGCAGTCATGTTTTTGAAACTCTTGATGCAACAAGTATTTACTCCAATTAATTAACTACAATTTATAAAGTTAAAGGAAAATCATACGTCAGCAATGATTTTATATCACATACAGTTAAAAGCTGTATATGGGCAGCATCAGTGTATTCTTAATCCATCTACGTTTTTGCACTTTCTAACATATGAACATGTTTTGATCTTAACTACTGCGCTGTGAGTTCAGCTCTTTGTTTGAAAATAAAGTTCTGAAAGGCGAATCTCCACTCCAGTCCATGTTTTGTGGCTTCTAACGGGTTTTCTGACAGTATTGGCTTGTGTTAAACTCAATCAATCTGCCCATGGACTCAGACCAGCTCACCATCATGCTGAAGAAATGCAACTCCAAAACCCCATAAATGAAAAACAGGAAATGTTTTGTTTTTTTCTTCTTCATATTGCTCTGTTTGAGGCCAGACTGTTCAACTATCCTCCTACCTGAGCAGCTCCTTCAGAGACACCGTTGAACAAACCTGCTTCACCTTTTACTGCTTTTCTTGTCTGAAATACAGTCTTTGTTGTGACATTTTAAGATTCACACACTGTTTTATACTTTTGGCTTTAATGCTTTGTCTTTATGATGCAGTTTTAATCTCTCATGTTCTGAGGCCTGGATTTACACTAGGGATAATTACGCACAGGGGGACTATATGCAGACGTATGCAATTAAATGGTGGAAAACACGAATTTATGGCACAATTTCAGTTTTTTTTTTGGTAGATCAAATAAAAACCACAAGAGAACATGTGGTCATTATTCTGTAATGTGACAAACATGAAGAACTTGAATATTTATAAATGCATTTGCAAGGAGCAGAAGAGGGTTTATATTGTTTTAGCTAAAAAAACATACTAAATATATGAGATTAAAAAAAAATAGTTTTATTTTTTTGTTGCTAAATTAAAGTTTTGGTTCATGTCTGTCATTCTCCCAAAAGGGGGAAAAAATAAAAACATTCTAGTATTTTTCTCTAAGTTTGAGTGTTTTTGAATTTTAAAAATAATAATAACTAAACTTTATTGATCTCACATTGGAGAAATTTAACTTTGAATTTAACCCATCCCCTTGGGGAGCTGTGGGCTGCCATTGTGCGGCACTCAGGGAGCAGTACGGGGTTAAGGGTTTTGCTCAGAGACCCAGAGTGCAGGCTGTGGGATCGTACTTGCAACCTTCTCAGAGCACAAGCGTACTGCTTTAACAAATAGGCCCCTTACTCCCCCAGCAGTAAATCTTTGGTTCATCAGGAAAAAAAGCAACCTTAACATCAGTTTGCTCTTAAAGAAGAAATAAGCAGTTCTTTTTTTCATATCTTCAAATCATTGCCTTGTTGAAAACCTACACAGTTTAAAATGACAAAATGAATCAGACTGATTCAGAGTGACAGACCAGGTCAATAATTGACCCCACCCACCGAGATTAACTTAGGGTTGACTCCCAGGTACTTCCCGTTTCCACAGCCCACGTCGGCCAGCACACTTCCTGGTGGGAGTGAGGACAGGAAGTGGCAAACGCGCGGCCACGGAGTGTGACGAGTGCTGCTAAAGTGGGAAGCGATGGAATCGTACACCCGGTGCACGTATTCTTCCTCCAAACGGGTGGCATCGGCATGGCAACAGGGAAGTGAGGGCGGGGATGACGGATTGGGGGAGGTTCCACCCTGACTATCACAGGCAGAGGGGAAGGCTGGAGGAGGAGAAACAGGACAAATTCAATTATAACCATTTTATTCTGAACTAAAGCCTCAAACAGCAAAGCTAGACAAAGTTTACAAATATGAACAAAGAAAGCTATTTTATTTTAACCCTTTATGCAGCGGGAAGTTAACACCAACACTAACAATTGATCTTATTGAGAATGTTTAGAAAAACTTTTAAAAAAAACTCAATTTACAGACGCACTCATCCGAATCTGAATACTTGAAAACTTTTGGGTAACAAAACATTGCACACTCAGGGTTCAAAGGTACAAATTAGATGAACGAAGAAGACTATTGTCACTTAGTTTTATTTAGGAGTTAATGAGAAAAAATCCAGTCTGCAGATGTCATCAGCCGATAGTAGCTAACTCAAAAGACTTGCAACTGGTATGGCAATGAAAGGTTGTTTAACGGAGGCTGAATATAAAGGCATGCCACACTTTTCAGTTTTTCATCTGTAAATATAACGTTTTCCTTCAGCCATCACAGACTGGTTTATGCTGGTCTACCATAAAACCTCACACTGACATACTGCATGGAGGATCTTTGGGCCAAATTAAAAAAAACACACCCATGAAGTAAATAAATAACATTTAAAGGATATCACCCAGTTTGTTTTAATCTAGATAATAAAGGTTTGAACCTTTTGATTTGAACTTTTACCGATTTGTGCTTAAAGGAATGAGGATATATTTAGATTCAGTTGGGTACCTGTACATTTACACAGCATTTTTCCTCACTAGCTCATTCATCAATTAGTCAATATTTAAAAAGCATCAGATGAACTATATGGAGTATTTTTAAAGGAGCAATGAAAAACATTTTATTATCCTAGATAAAAGAACTAAAAAACATTTGTGAAGAACTAAAGGTATAATTTCAGATGCACTATGGTGGAAAGTCACACCATCTCTCCGTTTGTTCTATTGTTTAAATAGCCCACCTGGATACATGTGCATGCATGCATGCATGTGGGAGCTGCCACTCAGGGCTTACTAGAGTAGCATAGGAGCAAAATGGCAGAAAAATGTTGACCTGAAAACAATCAGAATTGATCATTGTCACAGAAAAAGAAGCTGTCAGATAAAGAAAGGGGTAAAATGAGGATTAAAACTGGCCTCGCATTTCCAACGTGGAGAAAACTTCTAGATTAGAAGCAGCTCCAGCCTCTCCTGGACTGCTGAGTAACAGAATTAAATCAAATGTTTGTATTTGCTGGTGTTACAATCTTGGTAGACTCTTGTTGCTATGTTAACTTTAGTCATTGTAATGCTAGAATTAATGGTGGCATGTGGGTTAAGTATTGGAGTTGATCAGCAATGGATCCGATGGCCGGCAGCCCAGCTCACACAGGCAGTATTGTTTAATGAAGCTTGTTGATTCCCATCGGGATCCTCACTTACATTCAGGATTTTCTTTTTTTGACAAGTAATCTAAAATTAATATGGATAACTTGTTCCTAAATTTAACATGACTGAGTAGTTGTCTCTGCTTCAAATATTCTGAGTTGTCTCGCTCAGTCTACTCACAAACATCAATTTAACTGTTTTTTTTTTCTCTTTTATTGTAAAAAAAAAAAAAATGACGAGATGCGGAGAAATCTCGCACTGCATATTAAAATAAATGGAAAAATATAATAATGCCATAAAGGGAGTAAAAGATTATTTTAAAAGCAACAATGTATCAATCAATCAATCAATCAATTTATTCTCAACTACAATTTATACACATATGGTGTAGTCAGTCTGAATTTCATGGGAGGAATCAATACTATTATTAATATTAATTATTATTAATATTAACATTATTCAGTATAACCAAATTATCTCTTGCTTCATGCTATTAAGCCTGATAAAAAGTTTTAATAAAATGAAGTGTTGTTTTGGTCTGCAGAAAGTGCTCAACAGCGCCCCTAGTGGTGAAGATTTCACATGTCCTTCCTATAATCTATATTTTGTCATCTGTATTTATGAAACCTTGAAAGTCCTTAAATGAAATAACATTTTATTATTTATTTATTTTTTTTTATAATTCATCGACGTCAAAACCTTGATACCAGCTTTGGGCCGATGTATTCCACATTCTCACCGCAGCAGCAGGGTTCCTGTCTGATTTTGCGGAAAGTAAAAGAGGTCCGGGTGCCCCTCCTGCTCAAAGTGAGGCCGCTGTGGGAACTGAGGTCGGCCTCAGAATCAGCAGAGCTCTGCGGCTCACCAGCTGGCACCAGGTCAAACTTCCGAGGCGTAATCCTAATGGATGGTAAAAGAGACAAACTATAAAACCAGGAGACACTGTTGTGATCAAGTTCAAGAGATTATGGATTAGGGGAAAGAAGAAAGCCTCCAAACTGTAAAACCCAGAATAAACCTATGAGAAACTAGCAAACAGAGACAAGAGCAGTAGGACATAGTCCAGCAGCACACCCGTGTGTCCAGAGGTATCTGCTCTCCCCCTTCATCACCAGCAGGCTCCTCTCAGGCAGAACCACAGGAACAGCACGGCCGTCTGGGTGACGAAACTCCATCACTGCCTGCAGGAAGAGAAAGAGGATGGAGTGAAAAGAAAACTGTTTGAGATAAAACAGCACTAACAAGGATGGGAGACTATAAATTACCAGAAGACTTGTCTCCATTGCAGATCTTCATAGCATCAGTTTAATGCAAAACTAAACGGGTAAAAACAAATGTTGACTGAAATGAGTTGGTCCGTGTCCGTCTCTAGAAACAACCTACTTATATGAGCAGAGTATTACTTAAAACTTATACTTGCTATAATCAATAGTAAAAAAAAAACAAGGATGTCCACAATCTTCTCCAGTATCGCGTGTGAGACAAAAACTCAAACGTCTCTCTCATCAGCACCACCCCTGCTCACTCATCTTAAGATGTTTCAAGGCCAGGAGGGATAAATAATCCCACGACAGATTCTCAGGTCAAAAATACCTCCCCTGATCCAATCCCTGATGCCTCTTCAAGCAGAGGAAAAGCCCCACTATTCCAAGTTCCCCCCCTCAATGATGGAGAGTTCCCACCAGAGCTGAAATCTTTAATTTTCTTATTTCACTGAACACAATAAAATACACGTTTGGCTTCTCTCTTGTCCAGAGTTTATTGTCAGGACTTTAATGCTGCATTGAAACCTCTAAACTCTTCCCTTCTCTGGCAGCAAACTCGCTTTAAACGCATAACCAACTCTTAAGGGGCTGGAGTTAGAAAGTTTGAGTCCTACTGTTGGTAAATACAAAATTATTTGGAAACTGTATTATTTAGAAGTGTTTATAATGCAATTGTAATTAATTGCCCAGCCCTACTATCCACCCTGAGGAAGAAGCAGGCTGAGGTTAAAATGAGTTGGAACAAAGATGGAATGAATTATAGATTTTTTTGCTCAATTGTTTCTTCACTGCAGCAGACATAAATACTCCTTGTTTTTACTAATCCTGCAGATTAAGGTCCAAACAAGGCACCAATATATTAAACTCCTCAGATAGAGACAGTTCCCAGCCGTAGTTCTCAAACTGAGGTAGAACCAGGAACTACACTTAGACGAACTTTATTTTTATTATTCTTATTATATTTTTATTATTTTATAATTTTTTATGCACAGAGTGTATACAAAATCTAATTCCGTTGCATACAGCTTACTATAGTGAAATGAGCAGCTTACAACAATGAAATAGTGAAATGAACATTATCGTTTATAAAGTGCAGCAGTGATCAGAATGTGAATAGTTTAGGAGAAAAGAAACCAGTTTAAAAATAATGATGTAAAAGGGCATTAATATGAAAAGGTTCAGAGCAGCGCAAAATAAAAATGATCAACTATTGATTGAAGTTTGAACCCGGCCTTCATTTGGCTTTGAAAAGCTCCATTGGAAGCTCTAGTTTAAAGATGGACGAAAACATTTAGTTGCCAATATTAGCGTTTTTTTCTTAATTCGGTCTGGTACGTGCATGCGCGGGCCGATTAATAAAGGAATTCATCAGCCATACCTTGAGATCATGTGCATCGCCACTTCCCTTCATTTTCTTTATGTTGTAACTTCTTTTGGAATCTAGTTTTATTTTTCCTCTAAGGCCACAAAGCTGGTAGGAAAGCATATTGCAACTGAATGTTGCACAATAACCCCTCTTCAAGTGGTTTTTTATCTGGACCTTCTGTATTAATCCATTTAATTTGTCAGTCCTCCATCAACAAATTCGGTTTAAGTTTACTCTCAGTTTTAACCAACATTCACCTCCATCCTGGTGCCTGTTTGATCCTAATGTTTCCTTACAGCACCCAAGAACCCGCGCTCTGCAGGGAAATTACATTCACACAACTCCCAACTGCATGAGTTCAACTTCTGACAGCAGGAAAATTGGATTCTGTCCAGAGTTGGTGTGTGTCTGTGTGGATAAGGGAGGGAGAGGAAGAAGGGCATGAGTTTGTGTTTTCCTGTAAAGGAGCATGAGAAGCTCCAGCTAATGACCAGATCTTTCCCTCGGTTCACAGCTGAACTGCTTCATTTTTGCCCCCCAGAGAGGCGGGAGAGTTCTGCACCGTTTCAATCTGGAAGAAAATGAACCAATCTGTGAAACCGGTGGGATGTGACTGAATCGATAATGATGGTGGGAGACCATGCTTTTCTACAGGAACGCTCATCCTTCTTCATCTCTCTCTCTTATAGACATGCATACAGGTTCCTATGTGGACATTTTCATCAGAAATGCAGAATGCATTTTCTCAACCCTTTAATCAGCACCTATATAACTGGACATTTAGCTTTTCATTTTGATTACAAGCTTTAAAACAGGAGATTTGCACACACCATGCTGAATTCTTTGGCCAAACAATGATGAGATGGAAAGTGGTGGAAAAGTAACAAAACAAAGCAAACTCATATATTATATAGTGCAGACATTTTTTAAACATTTAGTTCTTTCAAAGCCATTAATCTTTTTCCTAGAAAATCTACATAAAATATCCCTCTATGATGATGTGAAAATGAGTGTTTCTTTAGATGATTGAAATTTATTTATGTTTCAAAAGCCTCTGCTTTGCCTTTGATAATATAAAGTCTTTAGAAACACCACATACTTTTGACTAGTCAGATTTTTTTTGCTTAGTTAGAACCGTGCAGTGTAAACTTAAACTTGAGTTGTGCGCAAACGCTTATTCTCCCAGACACTGTGTTTTCATAATCTGCTATCTGTATATCCAAGATTAAAAAAAATAAAAGCTTTAAATCTTTGGCCCTATGTGTAATGAATTGAAATAAGTATTAATCTCACTTTCTGGAGTGACAAAAATATTATTTTTATGATCTTCCATTATTTTTTTAAGATGCACCTTTAGATTCTCGCTAAAACAGACTGGAAAGTTGGATCGCAGGAAAGAAGGATGTGTTCAAAACACAAATGATTACCTTTGCCCCAAGACTCAAAGACAGGATGGTGTCCTCGAAGGCAGAGTGAGTGTCAACGTGAGGGGGGATTCCTGAAAGGGGCACAAATGCAAAGAATTTAATTTAAAAGACCTCTGATGTGTGAGAGCCAAGACTTTTAGATTTATTCCCAAAACTGATGTATTTTCTTTTCCAACAAAAGACACATTTTTACTTTTGAGTAATGAATGAATAAAGAACTGAGGATCCACCAGAGAAAAACAAATATGCTGCCACCTAGTGGGAAGTAGAAATATGTTTTTTTTCAGCAAACATCAATTTTGATATTAATAAAAAATTCAAAAATACTGCAGACTGTCTATATATTCTATCTTTTGCGTTGAGTCCCATGCAAAGCAAATGACAAAGAAGGGGAGAAATGAACTGAGATTTCTTTTTTTATAAAAGAAGAAAATAACTAACGCCAACATTGTCACAACAAAGTAGTACATTTTAAAATAATTATTGATTCATTTATGTATTAAATGTATTTTAGGCCCATAGTTGGAGTGGTACTGGGAGGTATGGACATACAATCTAATCAAAATATTTTGTGATACTTTTGAAATCATAAAAGGATGAAAATAAAAATCATTGCTTTTTTTTTTTTTTTAAAGGTAGCTGAGTGGTTGTGACTGAATGCCAAAGCAATCAGAGCCAAACAATTCCAAATACTTATCTAAAAGAAAATATACTGATTAAAAATAGGCTGCTTAAGGACACAGTTTACAAAGTGATGTAGGATTTGTTCACATGACATCCCACAGTGCAATAACCTGTACCCGCTACCTCAGGAGAGCCCGCAGTATCCCTTTTTAAACTTTTTTCGTATTTATTTATTTATTTTATTTTTTATTTTAGATTTATAAATTTGCACTAATTGCTTGTACTGTTTTTTTTTTCTTTTTCGAGTAATTTCGTTGCACCCCTGTGGAGCAATGACAAATAAAGGATTCTGATTCTGATAACCCTTTTTTAATGACCCAATGGCAAAAAAGGAGAAGGACAATAAATTAAAAATACACAATAAATTGTGGGGGCTTCTTTGGAACAACCTCCCTTGGAAAATAAAACAAACAAAAAAGGACAACGATAGTGTTGATAGATGCTTAATATATTGGAATAAATGCCCAATTGAACTAATGTGCTGCTGATGCAACCCAAGTAGTTGATGTTGATACAACAAGAAGTTGTGTTTAAATTTGTGAGAAAAACAAAACAGAAACTGAAGCACACTCACCCTGTCCAGCCTCATACTGGTTCACAGTGAGCTGGTCTGGCAGGACGTTAATGTGGCCGTCCAGCAAGCATCGCTGCAAAACAGGTAGACACTCATCAGGAAGACCTGGGCACAGAAAAAAGTTTACGGTTAGCCGTTTAATGTAATAAGGAAACAACTTATAAAACATGCAGGACATGATGCAAACAACCTCATCTATTTAAATTCAGACAGGTACATTTCTCTTTCTAAATGTATAAATTTCTCTTTACATGGACTAAAATGAATACCTGCAGGTAACGGTTTGTCCTTGTCCACATTGTTGTTGTCATAGCGAAATTCAAAGCCGTAATGCTTCACCTTCCTGTGCTTCAGAGCTTTCTGAGCTAAAGAAATACACACAAAAAAAGTAAGATTATGATCAAAGCAATAGATATGTGACACTTCATCTGAATTTTAACAAACCTAACGAGGATAGCTAACAACTATTGAGCCCTAAACGCTGCCTATAATGAGGGTGCTGTATGTTTTGACCTTGAAAACTGATCTTGGTCTAAGTTAAAAAAATAAATGTTTGCAAAAGAGCAAAACTTGGAAGCTCTGTCCAATGCTACCTTCATTAGAAGTTGACCAGTCCACAGCAGCGAGGAGCACAGCCTCTTCCTGTGGCGACACAAAATCCTCCACCAGGGTTAGCCCCTCAGGAAAATGGACCACCGCCTCTTCTTTATGCTTTACTGCAAACAACCATTGGTGATACAAGTAGAGAAGTTATTGATATATACCACATGCACTTTAGCTGCAGTATCATGCATAAGTAAAGAGTCAGCAGCCATTTTTTTTTTCAATTCACTTCTAAAGATTCAACTCTACCTAAAACTTTAACTCCTTTAGGATTTCTGGTGGTTTTTACAAAGTTTTTTTTTTTTTTTCCATCTTTAGATGGGGAAATCTAACATAATGATGAAAAGAAAAATGATAGGACTAGTGAATCTTTTTGAAGCACAATTTAAGTTATATTTCTAAGGAATAGTACCGGTAAAAAAAAAAAAAAAAAAAAAAAGAAATTATAAACAAAGAAATGTGTAATTCTTTACATAATCATCTCATACGTCAAAAGTCTTAGCTAGCACCTCTTTTATAAAGTTAGAAGCACTGAAGCAATAAAAGCAGACTTTCAAAGAATGACTCACGCCACTTAAAGCTTTATGTCGTTATAAGTAGATTAAAAACTAAAATCATGTACCTGAATCAACATAACTGAGATAGAGTGTAACGCTGTTCTCCCCAGATTGCAGTTTCTGCCCGTTAAGCTGGGCATGAGCTTTCCGGGCGCCATCTTCAGATCTGGAAGAGCCAAAAAAAGACAAAACTCAGTCAAACCAAAAGCAATTGGGTCAAAGAGTCCAGTTTTTTGAATCAACCAAACACAAGCACAACCCTGGGACAGGGAAACTTCACATTTTTTTTAATAAATATTTCTGGGATGAGTTCAGTTGTAATCACAATGGGTTAAACAACTAATGTATGATTTTTAAAACAAGTTGAAGCCTTTTTCAGCATGTGTTAGATTGTCTGTTTCCCGTTGTTCATCTTCAGTGTCTCACCGCGTTATGGAAAAGTCAGAAAGCTAATTCAAGTATTTACCTAGTCTGGAATTAATTTTGTACCCCTTTCTTTAAAGTAATAAGCATTCGCTTCATACATCGTTAATCACTCTTCTTGGGTGCTTTCTGATTTCATATATCAACATTGTGATTGCTTTAGAAATACCTATCATTCATTAATTATATATTTTTTTGTCTTTTTGTAGTAATCTTTTGTTTATTTTAAAGAAAACTAACAAAAAAAACGAATAACTCTAGAAATTTGGGGCTTAAAACAAGCATTGCATGAATTTCTCAAACATTTATTTGATTTGATTAAAAGGATTTTACTTCAGTAAAAAAAGAAAAATGTCTTTAATCCTAATTGAACAGGTAGCCTCAATGATAAAGTACATGTTCCTGATGAGGCAGTACCTGAATGTGACAAAGGCGTAGGGCTTCTGAGGAGGCATAAGCAGACTTTCCACATCTCCATAATGTTCCAGACAAGTGAGCAGATCTTCACGACTGACACCATTCCCCAGTCCTCCGTTCGCCACCACCAAACTCTGCGGGCATGACAGAAGAGAAGAACCAGTGAGTCTGAAGCTCTCAGGTCAGATGAAACCTTATTTCTTAAACAGTCAGTTGTACAGCTTTGCTTTGATTTAGTTGGGCTTTCTTCCTTTTCTGCCACATGGAAGGTAATGCTGTTCTTTTATTAGTGATTAACCTATTTCTATCCCATCAAATGGTCCTGACATCACCTTATTATAAAAATACCAAATTCTTGTTTTCATGGGAAACTAGTTCTTTACTGCTCTTATTTCACATGTTCAAAGTAGACATTTAGCCACTCCTTTAGCTTTAACTTTAACAGATGTTTCTTTTTTGTTTTGTTTTTTACATTTTCTGACTGATTTTAGGCAGAAATGTCTAGAACGTTTAAGCAAAACTTCCCCTTTTATAAACATTATATACTGCTGCATATGGGCAACAACTGAACTGTTGTAATTCATTTTAATGCCACCGCTTCGAACCGTGTTTATTTTAAGATAACGAACATTCGTCTTCAATTCCAGTTGTTTTTGTTTTTTTGTTCACCTTGGTAGGATGCGATGCTGTACTGATGCCTTCATGTTTCAGTAAAGTGAAACTGGCCTTCAGTTGTTTTTTCAACACTTTCTTGTCTTCTTTGCTCCTTCTGGCGGCGCATTTCACGTTATTTACCACATCGGAGTCCATGGTTCGTTCCACTAAACTGTCCGGGTGCAACTAGCACCGAAAAATTAAGGTTCCCGACTTCGACTTCAACGTTCTGTTCAAACCCATTTAAGATATCTTCTGGTCAAAAGCAGCTTCAGCAACATTATTTTTAAACATAAAAGCAATGCAAAGCAGGAATGGATAGCACAGAGAGTTCCTGGACAGTAGCCATATCTATGTGGTTAAAATCAATATATAAATAATTTAATAGAAATGTATCTAATCTAATATATAATGACTGTTTATTTAAAGATCAGTGTTAACAAAAGTTTAGTGAGAGGTATATGATTTGCATCACACAACACAGCAGAAGCTAATTTGGTTGCATTGCACCATTCATATACATGGTAACCCAAATTGATAAAGTTTATATAGAATTTTATTTTAATGATGACACAAAACTGTGGAACAAATGTGAATACTGTCAAATCAGAAGGACATATTTTAAACAGCCATCCATGTTTCGTCACGCTTATCCCTGCTTGGGTCGCTAGAGGTGCTGGTAACCCTCCAGCTGTCTACGGGCGATAGGAGGGGTACACCCAGGACAGGTCGCCAGTCTGTCGCAGGGCAACACAGAGACAAACAGGATAAACAACCATTCACACACTCACACCTAAGGAGAATTTAGAGAAGCAATTTACCTCACAATTATATTTTTGGACAATGTGAGGGAGCCATAAAAATATAATAACATGCACATAAATAAATGCTTAAAAATAATAAGTACTTAATAAATACATTTTAAGATTATATTGGTTTAAGATTATAAGGTTTGGAAGTACAAAAATACTTCCCCTTTCTTCTCTTTTTGTTATGCATATCACCTCTTCTAAACATAGTTTTCATATCATATAGGCGAAATCATTGTCTCTATGTATATCCTGATGCCATTTAGCATAGAGATTCTGAATTCTCTTTGCATGCAAATGAGTACATGAGTCCTCCACTTGTGGATATTTGTCCATCTTTGCTTTCAAACACATTTATAGATTGAGGGTTTGTTCCATAACCAAACCTTCACCTGTCCAGATCCATCTTATGTGCCGGGCTCAGGGGTGAGAACCCTTCCTTGCTGAAACATGGCTGCTTTGTTTAGTCTGCAAAACAACAGCTGTTCTGGAGGGAGACCACCCTAATTCCATCCCTCACATGAAAACAATACTCTGCATATTTTTTCTAAGCAGGCTTATAAAAACTTCTTTGGTTTGTCTCCATTTGTTGACATTGCATATCACTGCAGGAATTAACCAGATGCACAGTCAGTAACCTCCAGTTCATGGAATTTAAAAATTTCATCAGTGCATTTAAATTTTTCCGTGCAAAAGAATTTCGCAAGGTTTCAATGTTTAGACACAAAGTTTACACTTTGCAAAATATGCTGAATGAAAATTGCAACCATTTGTTTTTCTGGTGCAGTTTTTTTCCTGATAATGTATCCAAGCTGATCCAAATGGTTGGGAAGGTATGTATCTTGCTTTGTAGCCTGCACTCAAGGGCAGCTTCACCTAAAGTCTAAGCCAAGCTCTTAAAACGCTGTGTAACAGGGAGAAGTCCCCTGTGTAAGCTGATGTATGTCATCACTTTCTAAAATTCAAGCTCAGCAGCCAAACAGACCTCTTTGTATCCTTACTGGCTTGACCTGCAGGACTAAAATGGACAAACAAATCAGATGCTCCCTTTTAAAATAGTGAGGATCTCGTTCTCTTCTATAATTGATTTCAGAATACATAAATATTTGTTTCAGCAAAGCATTTCTTTAAAACATAGTATACTTTTTTTGCAGCTTTCTTTTGTGTAGTACAATTACCCTGTTGTCTCTTAGTTTTAGTGAGCCCCATACTTTTTGGTCAGCTGTTATCCCTTAGCTCCTATACCATCTATTTAACTAGATTCTTCCCATATTCACTTATTAGCTCCTTCCAATGATGTCTGAATTCTGTTTGCTTCAGTTCCCTTTGTTCTCTGATCTGTGATCATGGCAAGGAAATTATTTGAATCATGTGGAAAGGGACAGTGCAGAATGGTCAGTGAACAGACCTGCCTATTGATGATTTTTTGGGAATGTCTTTCAAATATATGAGTCAAGGAGATTTTCAATTTCCACCTCTAGTAGAGTCAGATATAGACCCTAACCCATTCCAAGTTCCAAGTGGGACTGGATATCCTGTAGGACGGGTAGCTTAAATGAGGTTGCAGCCTCATTGCCATGCATTGCTAAAGCTGTTTGTGATCGAGCTATGTGGATCTAAGTTTAGGAGTCCAGTGGTGAATGGAGTGATTCCCAGAGCTTCTAGACTCGTCTGTTATGAGAAGTAGGGTCACTTTTGTGAGGATTAGGGCCAAGTGGAGGAGATTTCTCAAACTTCTAAATGATGTTGGACTGTCTTAGTTAATGTAGCTATGTAACGCTGAGGTCAGAGTTTGCTGGATTCTGTCAGCTGTAGTTTTTGCCATTGATTACATTCAAAGCCATTACCACTAAATTTGTCAATGAGGTGTAGATTAGTTCAGGATCTGCAGTCATGTAAATTCCGCAGTAGAGCCTGATGATGCTGACTTTTTTTTTTAAGCTGGAACCCTTACTTTCTTATTGGTGGTAATGGAACAACTTAAAAAATTGGCTTTCACCAAAAAAAAGGTAAATAACTTGAGGGATGGGTTTAATGGTCAGCTCTTTACCCCTCCTCCTTGTTGAAATGAGCCAGATGGATGGATGGATGGATGGATGGATGGATGGATGGATGGATGGATGGATGGATGGATGGATGGATGGATGGATGGAAACATGTTTTTCTAATATTTTCTTTTCCAAAGCTAGCTCGATTAGTTCATATTTAGGATATATGTAATAAACCACTAGTGATAAAGGGCCCCTTCTGTTTATGCTTGATTGATTCATAGGGTATATAGGTGGTTTAAAAAACAGAAGGAACTAAAAAAAATACCTTTGATGTTTATCAAAGTAAAAAGGATAAATACCGTTATTACAGATACGATATTATCACTTATACATTTATTACTGCACCATATTTTTCTATATAGTAAGTACAGTGGTTATATTGTAGGGAACATGCAGGATCACACATTTTTAGTGACCTACTATGCATACAACAGTCTCCCTGAGGCTTTGTTGACACTTTTTGTCTCTCCAGAGATTTAGATGGTAACCCTGCCAACCCACGTGTGTCTTAAATACCCTCACAGCTGTCATAGTAGGTGCCCATATGGCATTATTCAATCCCCTTAACACCGGATAACCATGACAATGGGAATCCCGGGGTCGCATACCGTAGTTATCGTTGTGGGACTGGCAGGACAGCAGCAGGTTATAATTAGATTTATTTTCATCAGATAAATCCCCTGGGAATGACCTTGGTATTCTTTGATGGAAAAGTCCAAGGCAGCTGTGCGTGCACCTTGTCCCAGTGTGCCCCCTTCAGCAAGAAGGAAATGGTGTGTGTTGAGTGCTAACACTCGTTCAGAGATAACACTGTTGTTAACAGCTGCCAAGTGTGAGATGAGCTGAGAGGCTTGCTGTTTAAACTGCCAAACCCTTTTCTTAGCTCAAGTATAACAAACAATTGAGGCAGCCACAACCACGGCACCAATTTAAATTTTTTTTTTTTTTGCAGCCCCTTTAGTTTACCTTCATTGGTCAACAGCAGGGCCAGCCCAAGGCAAACTAAGCAGCTGCTTTGGACCCAGGGTGCCAAAAATGCAAGTACTATGTTTTTTCTTTTGGATGTTCAGTTTTGCTTTGCTCTTTGTTCTAGAGTTTTATATACATACATATATATATATATATATATATATATATATATATATATATATATATATATATATATATATATATATTGTTTATTTCTTATTTTGTTGTGTTCTTTGTTTTTTTCTTACTTACTGTCTTAGTCTTGGTTCTGTTATGTTTTCTTTTGAGTATTTAGTTTTACTTTGCTACTTTGCTTTTACTTTGCCATGTTTTTATAGTCTTAGTGGTTTAATTCCTATTTCGTTGTGTTTTTCAGTCTTCCAGGTTTTTATTTGTGTTCTCCTTTTTCCTTAGTTCCCTTTCTGTTGTGCTCTCTGCTCACCTGTTCCCAATCTGCTCATTAGCCCTCTCTTTGTTTCTGTCTTCTATAAATGCTCTCTATCTTCAGTTCCTCTTTGCTGGGTCCTTGTCTAACTTCCTCCAACTCGTCTCTCTGAGCCTTCCTCCTTGTTACAGTGATTCCCCTGATGTCTTCATGATTTTTGGTACGTTTTGACTTAGTTTTCATTTTGTGGATTTTGGATTACCTGCCTCTGTTTTCAGTTCAGTTTTATTAAATCACCAAGAAATCTCACCTCTGCCTTCATGCCTCTGCTTTCTGGTCAACAAACCTAACCAAACCCTGACAGAAACACAGACAGATGATGCATGTCAAGTTGGAACTAAAGCCATTTGAAAAAGAACTAGATTAAAAAAAAGGTAAATGATACAATTGTAGCTAATTGCTGATTGCTTTATAAATCTAAAAACATATGAAGGTGTGTACATTTGCATGTGTCGCACATGTTACATGTGAAGAAAAAAGTGTATTTTTGTTCAATTCTGTGAGTTGGGCTGTTTGTTTTCATGCAAGGGATTGTGGGAATCCGTATAGCTCCTAGCACCAGATACAGTAGTGTTTTGGAAGCTTCCTATGCTAGGGGAACTATCAATAGGAAACATGCAGCTTCCTTTCCTACCTCCTTCCATACTAACAGAACTTATCATAGTGCCTTCTGATTCTCTTCCACTTTGACTTAAGAGTCCTCAACAATTTGCTGTGTCTGTAGAGGCTTTGGCTAGCCTCTTGCCTAGTCACCAATGAAGACACCCCCAACCTATCTGCCCCCTGAAAAGACAAATATTAAAGGTATAGTGGAGGATGTTCTTTTTCCAGGTCGATCATCAAAATAAGTGGTCCTCCTAACTGTCAATCATTTTGGTGATACGTTTCAGTAGGGCCGTCAATCATGCTCGTCTCCATTTTCACTTACCAGTGGTTAGTCTGACGTAGAGGAAAAATTGCCAATCTTCTTTTTGAAAGTAAGCTTGTAAACAGCAACTTTTAAACAGAGCGTGCACAATGAGAAATGGCTTCATGCACGCTCTTGCATGCTTTTAATAGACGTTCTGGGTACAGGGTTGTGCATTTCCTTTTTTTTTTAAGTGGAGAGGGCGGGTCTTTTGAAAACTTTGCGAAAATCCTCCAATATACCTTCAAGGTATCAACAAATGGTAGAGCGATGGAGGTCTAATGTTGCTTTCCTCATAGAACAATGTACCATTTTGTGTTGTTTTTTTTTTTCACAAAGAACATCACTTTTAAAAAGAATTGCAGCAACATATGATTCTAGAAAGAATTCAGAAAAAGCCCAGCACATTATTCTGAGTTATCTTTTTTTTTTTTTTTATGTCAAAAACATTTCCTCTCCTCTTCACAATCTGGCCCCCAAAAAACAAATATGAATTCTAGTTATCAATCTAAAAAAATGCATAATGTTTTGGTTATAAATGCATTAATAAGACACCAAAAGTTTTATTTTCGATGGTCTGTTTTTGTTATTCTTCTCTCCTCAGAGTTTGACCTGGATACATCTACCGTTTCCAATATTCATCAGATGATACCAGGATTGTGTTTGGAACAACTGCGACCCATCGAGTATCTACAACAAGGACTCAAAAATAACTCCCTCTGTTGTGTATGGAAGGAAAGAGAGACTCTGTAAGGTTATAGATGGAAAATACTCCAGTGGACGATACTGTGGAAAATAACAGCCTCTATTTGTCTTTTACTTGGTGTGTGACATCAGTCTGTGTGTATGTGAGCCATGGGCGGTCCACTGAGGATGGACTACTTTAGGAGCAGAAGTTGTCTCCGGCTGAAGCTGAAAACTGGACAACAGTGAGCAGAGAAAACAACAGAGGTGCAGCAACAAGAAGGAAGAGCTTCTAGCAAGCTGAGGGCAAGGAGGAGAGTCAGCGGTCAGAGAGGACACAAAAACAAGAATATATGAACAAGTTCTTCAAAAACACCAGGTAATACTGGCTCAGATGAATATTTCCATCCATTTTCTTAAAATGGGAGTAAGAAAATCTGTTGGTGCTTATTGAGGCATCTTAAGAAGCTTTAGCCTTAATTTGACCTGAATTCATCAAAGTTGCTGCAGAAAACAACTTAATGTTTTCATGCAAATAGACCTCAGAAAATAGCGTAGTTAGCAAATATTATGCTGCCAGTTATCTCTTGAAATAGTTATTTATTTCAATGTGATCTACCTGAATAAAAAAAAGGTTTCCCATTCATTAATGATATATGTCAACAATACAGATTCAGACAAACTAAAAGCTAATTTCCATTTTCATGCTGTGATGTGCTGTTTGGCATCTGCACCTTTTCTCCTTCAACAATCTTTAAATACTCTTTAGTTCTCTTTTGAACTGCAGCTCAATTGCTAAAAGCAAACATGTTATTTTTCAACTCTAAACGTAAGACTTTGAATTTCTTATCTTCCATCACCCAGCATTTTTAAGATTTTGAGAAAGTTTGATTATAAATACCTACAACTCTTTGATTGCTGATTCTCAGACTGGTTTTAATTAATTATTAATTAATTAATTAATAATTAATTAATTATTAATCTCCCATTGGGAGAAACGTTTAAAAGCCGACGTTTAGCGTATCCTTTTCCAATTCAAGTCTTTCTTTTAAAACCTAAAGATACATTTTACTTGTATGTCTTTTCACAATGAATAAAACCAACCAGATGGCTGTTAGATTCTGCTGCGACCATCAAACCCACTGTCATACCCTAAGTCAAAAGAGATTGTTTTTCTGTTTTTTTTTTTTTTTTAAATCTCACATCCACTAAAAAAAGCAAGAGCTTAGTATATGTGTTCATATAACAAACACAGTAAAGTGGGAACTGGATGAAAGCATGACAGTGGAAAATGGCTGTAATGAGCTGAAGGGAGGAGTGTTTAAGAATTAAGTTATTTACGTGTGAAATCGGCTCTAAGATCAACCATTTTTAGTTTAAAAAAAATCTCACTGACTGTGTTTGCACAAATTATTTAGAAAATGTCAATATTCTATATATAATATATCCTATATATTCTATAGGAATATCATTTGTCATGAATGTTTTGTTTTATGGCCAGACTGGTGCAGGTGTCTTTTTTTTTTTTTTTTTTTTTAGGATGGTCTCATTTATTCTATATTTTTAAATGTGTTTAAATCTAAGTGGCTGATTCTGTTCCAGTGCTGCTTTCTTTTTTAACAAGGGCACCTAATAGTGAAGATTTTAAAACTCTATCCATGTTAGGTAAATTGTAGATATAAATAATCTCCCCTCAGGATTCATTTTTCAGTATTACGTGATAATATTATGGCTCTCCTGAGAGATGCTGACTGCATAAATGTAAGCTGCTGTGCCCTCCGACCTTATTTTGACTTTTTTAAAGGCAGCAAACACAAATACACAGCTTAGTTTTTTTTTTTTTTTCTCTGCACTAAGACTTTCATTTTCCAATAAAGTTTATGGCTTATCTCTGACCCTAACCTGTGAATTATCTATGCGTATCCAACACAACCAGGCTTTGGTTGTGTTGGTTCTCATAATATTGTATAGGTTAAGAAAAGGTTTCTTACACTTTAACAAATGTTTGACCACACTTATTACATGCTATTGTGCAATTGCAGGCTCAGAACCTCTCCTCCTCTTCTTTCTTCTAGATCTGGTAATTAAAGAAGATCCTCTCTGCTGACCATGGATCGCTCGGCGAAGGAGCTGTTCCTCAACTTCATGATTGTCTTAATCACTGTACTCCTGATGTGGCTACTGGTGAAAGCCTACCAGGACTGAAGCATGGAGCAGCGAGACAGCCGAGAAGGAGGAGGCAGGGAGAATAAAGGGACTGATGGAGAGTGCAGCGTTTAAAACTGTTGGTACTGGTTAGATTTTGTGTATACAGTGTTTACATTTTTTTTTTGGTTCAGTTTCTTAGTTTATAAAATCAGATTTATATCTGATTCAGATACTTCCTATATGCTGCTTATGTATACATTGTCTGAGATGCATTTAGTTTCTAACAAAAATAAGAGGGGAATTCTTTGAGACATGAAATTTGAATGAAATTAAAAACAGCCTGCAAGCCCTACATGTCAGAGATGTTGTCAAATTAATTCAGACTCAGTAAACTATTGTTGTCGCCTCGTCTGTTCTGTTCGCTCTTAGACTTTTTGGTTTTAGTTTCATTACACTAGCTAGTTAGATGTTAAGTAAATGTGTTTTTCTGCTTTCGGGAAATGGAAATTATTGTAAAAAAATTTTAAAAAAAAAAATGCATTTTTTAACAAGCATAAATAATGCTGTTTGGTTTTATTTACCAAAAGAAATAAAACAGGACCTCCATAATCAAATGACAGGGTGGTCAAATAAAACTATCTTGTTTGACATGACGTTTTTTTCCATCCGACATTTTCAACAAACTGTTTAACAGCAGCTCTTTAACAGCACAGAAAATGTTTAATAGTAAAGATTATAAGCAGGAAATCTCACTGAAGAGGACGCAACACAGAAATATGTATATTTTTAGTTATTGCTACATCATTGAAGCAGTGTTTATATGATATATTGGCGTTTATCTTATGTTTATGCTTCTGGCCCAATTTTTGCTGCAATGTAAATTCTACCCTTATACAAAATAAATGATTCCTCTTTAGAAAAGCTGGCACAGTATATTATGCGTTGTCCACCTGCTTTCTTCACTACGAAAAATAATCTACTACTAAAATAAAACTTTTAAAATACCTTAACATGGTTTCTCCATGGGAGAATAAACATTAGGTGTTTCAGAAATACAGCTCTTATGATTGTGTTCACGTGAGAAACAAAAATAGCTGTGATCTTTGAGAAAAACGCTGATTGTTATTCTTATTTGAAACGTCAGTCATCCACATGGTGCAAACATTTAAAGCTTAACACAGACACGCAGGTTTATAGATGAAGGGAGTGTTGATTGTAGGCGATCATTCTGCCCATGGGTCCCTGTATCTGTTGAAACTGATGATCTGACAGTGGAACTCTGTGAGTCCTCTGGGCATGGGTGTCACTTCCTCCCATTGACTCCTCCCACTGTAGTACACCTGCCCAAAAACAGGCAAAGAGAAAAGAAAGTTCTTCTTTTAGCAGCGATCTGCAAGTAGTTTTTGACAAATCTTAGGAAAAAAATAGAAAATTCTCATTCATCTAAATTTATTTAATCATCAAGGGATTTAAGGGCTAAAGTTTACCTGAACCTCGTCTGTGATCTCATCAGGTGAGTAGTCTCCACCCAGTATGTAGATTCTGTCCCTCATCCCAACGGCTCCTGCGTTAAAACCTGCACATTCAAACGAGCCCTCACCCTTCCACACACAGGTTTCTGGGCAGAAACTGTAAACCTGAGATAAAAAAAAAAAAAAAAAAATAAAAAAAAAAAAAAAAGAGGATTTGAAAGCTTATCTGAAGAATGCATACAAAAATGTGATCAAATTGATGCAATTATACAACACCGGTCACCTTGTAGGTTGATAAATCGCAGAGGTGAAGTGTGTTGTTTATTGACACTGCCTTAACCAGTGTGGCATGGAAGAACTGCCCAAACTCTGCCACCAGGCGGCTCCACTGGTCCTGCTCGGCGTCGTAGCAGAAGAAGCAATCGAGTGAAGGATTAAAGGAGTCTGTGATCTCCACCTCAGACCCAAGAGTGTAAATCACGCTGCCACAAGCACTGGCCTCTGGGTAGAAGATGGCAGCTGGCAGCTGGCTGACAGAACACCAGCTCTGAGTCAGAGGATTATAATAGTCCACCTTTAAAGACAGATGGGACATGTTAAGAGACTGCTCCCCTTCTGAAAAAATAACAGATAACAATGAATGCTAATGATAATTTTGGAAACTCTGTTATACATCCAGCAAACTTGGGGCCTCCCCTCTGGTTCCCTTGGTTCGTCCCCCAATCACATACACCCGGTCCAGGCAGGTCACAGCTGTGTGCATGGTTCTGGGCTTCAGCATGGCTGGTGCAGGTGTACAGGTCAAGGTCACAGGGCAAAAACACCAAACCTCATCAGTGGCATTGTGGTAGGATTCAGCCACATGGAGGCGAATTGCCCGGCTGCAGTTCCCCAGGCAACCACCTGTGATAAACATCTTAGAGACAGTAGATAGAAGAAAAGTTGCTAAAAAAAATATATAATATATAAAAAAACATGAATATCAATATTTGAAAGAGAATCAGCAATATCCAGGATTATATTCTAAATTGACTAATCTTAAATCTCTAGTATTTTTTAACATCACCAGTCAAAAATAAGCTGGACTCCAAAGCCTACCTTCTCTGCATAGCTGTTGAGGTAAGACCCGGGTGGATCTGGCATGGGAGCCTCCCCAAACTCTGTTTGCAGCTCCTTCCACTGGTCTGTTTCCAAACAGTAGCAGAAGGTATGACGGTTCTCCCCGTTCTCCTCCGTCTTGTGAATGTAGATGTAGCTCTTTGTGGTCGAGGGCCTGGCATCAGTCAGTAGGCCATCGTACAGAGTCTGTCTGCTCTGGGCCTCTGATAGGAGTGTAAGACAGGAGTCGTCACTGCCGAGGAGGGGATCAGAATCATGCAAATTCTGTAAAGCCAACACAGACAGCATGAAACTATGAATAAATCAAAACTGAGCAAATTGAAAGAAAAGCATGGTTTGTTCAAATGATCTAAACTGATAATGGAAATAAGGTTAAATAATTTTTTTTAATCTCATTTAAACTCTTTCCTATCCTTAGGCACCAGGATTGTATGAATACATATCTTAAACTGACAACATCATAGCCTAACTCATTACGATTTTTAGGAAGCTGTGAACATGACCTTTTGTGGTTAAATATTTGATTATTTTCTTCAAACATTTTAAATATTCCATTCTCTACATTGCATTAAACATTTTATAAATAAAAAACAGAATCAGTTACACAAATTAATGTAAATTATTTTTTTTTATGCAGTTATAACCATACATACAGTTTTACACCCACACTAATTGGGGGGTTAAAAGTCTTTTAAAGAGCTACACCTCTACCTCACACTTTTTGTTGCCATCATCAAGCTGCTAGTATCTGACCACTCATCTTGGCAGACAAAAGTAGATTTAAACTGGTTCTTGTTCATGAATCTTTATGGCTTTGAAGAAAAGGCCAGAAATAGTCAGGACTGGAAGCACTAGAAGGGTCCATATTGGAATCCTGATTCTCAACTATTTCCAAGTTTCAACCATCCATTCGTCCATTTGTGGTGAAGCTGAAGAATCAGTCATTTTACTCATTACAAAACAGCCACACAGCATGATACTGCCAACGCTGTACTTGAAAGCTTCAGAATTATTCTTAAGTTTGAAAGACTCAGCTGACTGCAGTGGGGGGTAGTGGGCCGCTGTGGATGGAAAAATGCCAGGGCCGAAAATCGTTCCCAGTCCAACCCTCCTGGCTCTGAATCCTGAGCACATCCTAGACACCAGTTTTAGCCTCTGGATTATCCTGCCTTCCTTTGTCTGCTCGGTCCTGATCTGAGCTCCCTGTTTTCTATCCTCCAGGACTTCAACGTCTGGGACTCTTTGGGCGGCGCCCGCCACGTCTTGTTGGCAACCGACCGGCTGGAGCCAGTCTCTTCCTCTGGGCATGGACTGAAATATAAGACCAGGTTAATAACTCACATGTTCATAATCATCCACCTCAGGACAGAGGTGGACACTACCTGTGTTCTCCCCCTGCAGAGGTTCCTGCCTTAGATGCCGATGCTCTTCACTGCAGTTCCGTCATGAATAAATATTTTGTTAAACCTAACTGTCTTTCTGCCTCGTATACTGGGTCTTTTTGTTCTGAGCTTGACATTAATGGGTCCTCTTATTTGGTTTTCTGGATGACACCACCGAAAATGCATCAATATATTTTTTTATAAAACCCTTTACTAACTTAAAGCCTTACGTTATTTTCAAAATATCCATAAATTCTCTGACCCAATAAAGTGTAAAACATTGGCATAAACACTAATCCTTGTTGATTTAGCTTTTTTATACTCTTTTTTTTATTTTTTTTTTTATTTTATAGAATACGGTAGCTTTACAAAACAAAATGATAAACTTTTGGAAAAACAACACAATAATTATAAATAAATAATTCTGAAGCAATTTTAACAGAAAAAAATGAAAAAACAACAAATATAAATCCAATTACAATGCTAGTGTATTCGAAAAATTAGAGTCAGTTTTAAAGCAAATGCAGAAGAGACTTAAATCATAAAAAAAAAACTTTAAGAGAAAACATAATAAAAGTTTGATTTTATTAGTTTAGTTTAATTCATGACATATTAAACAACTGGGGTAAATTTTATTTTATTTGCATCATCACAGCTTAGTTATGTGAATATAGACAAAAAAAAGCAACAAAACCTCTAAAAATCTCCAAGACAGGAGGATGTTTATTATGCAGGAGTGGCTGCTTTCTAACTACACTGATGTCAGTGTGACAGAGACCCTGGTGTTCCAACATTTTCCAGTTCATTGCAGGCATTATGTTTTTTTGTGAGTGTTTTTTGTTTTTGTTTGTTTGTTGTTGTTTTTTTTGTTTTTGTTTTTTTTACAAATCCTCAACCAATTACCTTTCAAATATACTCAAACCAGACAATAACACCAAATTTGTAAGGAAACTTGCTTCAGAATTAAAAGGTCAGGATCCTACGATCACCTAGACTTCCACGTGATAGAAAATACTTTGACTATGCCAGGAATTTGGGTTTTCAACAGGAATTAAATAAATGTACATTAACTCAGCTATTTCTTCAAAAAAAAATTAAAATATCCAGTGAGGAAGATTTATGACGGCTACAAAGTGAGTTTTGAGATGCAATTCCCCTGAGAACAGTTAAACAAATTAAAGTGGGGGTGTATGAATGAATTTCAAGCTATATGGAGTAACTGTGCAAATTTAAGGATATTTAAAACATATTCACATTTCTGCTCCCAATTCAATATTCCTTGAAGCTGTTGGTTGTGTGATCTATACACCCTAATATCACATCCTTGTAAGAAACTCTGCAAAGAAGGACGGCTTGTACCTTCAGGGAAGCTGCAGGCAAGTGGTGTAGCCGGGTCAGAGACATCAGTTCTGAAAGGAGCTTCTGTCTCCCTGGCAGATCGTGGTGAATCCAACGAAGAAGAGACCTCAAAACTGCCTCCTCACTGGGAACGTTCAGAGCATCAGACTTTAGGCAGGCCTTTAAAACATTTTCCTAAATACAAAAACAGAATTGATAAAGACATTTTACAACAAGAAAATTGAAAATTTGTACTGAAGGATTTTTAGGATTAAAAAAAATCATTATACACGACGTAAAGATTTGGGCTTTAAATTTCAAAAGAATAGAACTGCTGCACTTTCAGCATGAATGCAGCATCATTATTCGTGTTTACCTGCATGTCCAAGAACTCCTGTGTTTTGGACAAATCAAAATAGTTCCCAATCACAAACTCGCTGGCACTTTGAAGAAGAGAGGCAGAGCCATATGCCTCTGCCAGGGACAAGAGGGTTAGACAATTGCAAAGATCCATTGTTCCAACAAGGAAGTCGCTACATGCCCTGGACAGGACAGGGACCTGAAGACAGAACAATTGAGATTCAGGTTTATTTATCCTAAAGAATGGAAACTTAAAGATTAGACCAAACAATGACATGCAGCTGAAGGTGGGAAGCTCTAAATCGACACAGGTTGTACATGAACCCAAGGCAGACTCAAGAATGAATGACCACAAATCTAAACCTGATGTAGAATAACATGTAAGACAGGATATCTAATGGATGCTTTGTTACCTGCAGAAAAGAGGCGAGCTGGAACAACACATCAACGTTGCCATCGGTGATAAGAATCTCTCCAGAATAGGCAAAATCCAGGAAGGAACCCATTGCCTTGGGGCACTGATTAGCGAGTGTTACGGTGCCATCATCACGCTCTCGCATATCAACTTCAAACATGGCCCTAAACACAACAGGAGTGCATGCTGTCATGTTAGCAAATGTGCGAACACAAGGACTGTTTGAATTTGGTGTAATACTGTATTCAGGTGCTGTGTATTCAAACCCTCTGTTCTAATAACCCTAGGAAAGACTTTAATTTTAACCACAGGGAGAGTGAGAGGGGTTGGTTGATAGTATTCAATGTAACATTTTCCTAATATTTTGCAGAAACTCTCTGAACACATGGAAAAGCATCATGGACCGTGAAGCATCAGAAGGTAGATTTACCTTCCAGCAGAAAGAATTGAGTTATAATATTAACATGAGTTCAT
>NW_015150907.1:336377-345442 GCF_000732505.1 Cyprinodon variegatus | reverse complement strand
ACATACATACATACATACATACATACATACATACATACATACACACATACATACATACATGCATACATGCATACATACATGCATACATACCTGAAGAAATCACTGCATGCTGCAAGAACACATCTGTGACAGGGGAACTGATGATCCTGAACTATGATGGTGAAATCAAACAGCAAACCTTGCTCCCTGAATGATCTGAGCATATCAAGGAGCTGCAGTCCCTGCGACTCAGCCACTCGCAGCTGCGTCTGCCTCTCTGGGGTCCCATTACTTTCTGGGGTTTCCCCGGGTTTACTAACTGAAGGGATGCTGCTGCTGTGAGAGAAAGTCAAACTTGAACACAGCTCTGGATGTTTATTCATATTTCCAGAACCTGAAATTTGACAAAAAGGAAATTAATGACAGCATGACACAATGCAAAATGGCTTATAAATGTACAACAAAAATAAAGCATTTATATTTCACACTTTGGTATCCTGGTTTGGCGAATTTAAAACATTTTAAGCCTCTTCTGTCTAGTTAGAAAATCGGAGATTCCAGCAACCACGGGTCTTAGTCGTTCTGAATGAACCAAACTTAATCTGACCTCTCCTAAAAATATAACATGACATAAAAACACAGATTACATCGTTTTTCTGTTTCAGAAGAGAATAACTGAAAAATTACCGCAGGCTCCGTAATCTAAAAAGGCATCTCTGTCAGCACCTCGGACAGCTCTCCTCACATACCCCTTCTAAATCCCGGAAACGCCAAATCACGCGATGATTCTAAAGGGTTATATATTTCTTTTCTTATTTCAGTGATCAAACGCTAGTCTCTGCATAAAAGAGCGTTATTTCAAACGCGTGAACAACTCGCTTGGGTCAGTCCGCGATAGCTAGCTAAATACGTTATATGGTATGGTTAAAACCATGAGACCAATGTGTTGCGTTTGTAAAATAGGAGACCGCAAAGGCCGGTGGGAATTGTAGTTATCTATAAGTGATAGTCCAACGTACTCTTAACTTCAAAGCGAAGCGTGTATACCTAAAAATCTGGAGGCAACATCCATTTTTAAGTGAAATATTTTCACTTTAATTCCTAGAAATAAAGTTAAACTTAAGATCTTCACCCAGTGCACACAGTACAAACGTAATAGCATACTCCAAGTAAAGGAATAGCTTAGATTAAAGCATTTTATAAATAATACATACATTTTCATTTGATTTATTTGTGTTTTTTGTCATACAAAATTATTTTTTCTTCTTCTGATTTTACCAATATGAATTGGAAATAGGTGTGATGAGTAGTTAATGATGAATGTGCATCGGTTTGGATTAGACCCAGTATATAAATTATTTACTTTTAATGCAAACCATCACTGTCGATTAAAGGGATGTTTTACAAACAAGAGAAATAAAGAACCATCATTTAGCGTGTGTTTATTTAACAACAATAATGCAATGTCGGAAATTTGTTATATTTTTTTTCATTAATATGCTCGTGTAAAGTGAGCCAGAAATTTTTAAAGAAAAACAACAAAAAAACAAAAAATAATAATAATAAACAATCCAAATCCTTAAAAACAGGATTCTCTGTCATTTCTAACAGAAAAAAAACTGCACAATAAAGGCACAATAAAGCAGATGTATATTTTTATAAGGACAAAATTCAACAAGTTTAGTTGTTCATCTATAAAATAAAGGAACTCAATTTGCATCTATTGTGTTGACACGGGCATGTCTTAAAGACATAAAAACCTGGATGACTCTTAACTTTTTTGCTCCTGAATGCAGACAGAACAGAAGTTATAGTCTTTGGATAGTCTTTGAAAAAGAAGCTGATTAGTCAGTCACATCCTTTGGATGGGATTAAACTGATCTCAGATAATAAAGTAAAGAATTTTGGTGTTGTTTTTTTATTAGGACCTGTCATTTAAATCCCATATCAAAGAGGTTTCTAAATTTTACTTCTTTCATCTGCGGAATATTGCAGAAATTAGAAATATCCTGTCCAGGGGTGATGCTGAGAAACTAGTCCATGCATTTGTTACTTCAAGGCTGGACTATTGTAATTCTTTACTATCAGGGAGTCCTAAAACTGTAAGTAAAAGCCTTCAGCTGATCCAAAATGCTGCAGCCAGTTTTCTGATGAAAATTAAAAAGAGAGATCATATCTCAATCTGCAGGTTTACTAGTGGTTCCTAGAATTTCTAAAAATAGAATGGAAGGCAGATCTTTGAGTTATCAGGCTCCTCTCTTGTGGAACCAACTACCAGTTTTAGTCAGTGAGGCAGAAGCCCTGTCTACTTTTAAGGGTGGGCTTAAAACCTTCCTTTTTGATAAAGCTTATAGTTAGAGTGGCACAGGTTATCCTGAGCTATCTCTATAGTTCTGCTGCTATAGGCTTAGACTTCTGGAGGACATAGGGACCCCTATTTCATCATTCTGCTTCATTCTATCTAATTTCTTTCACTCTGCAGAATCTATTAGTTCAATCTCTAACGTTATGTTCTCTCTGCTTTTTCCCATAGTAGCTTTGCCTCATCTTTTCCTGTTTGGCTGTGACACAATCCTGGAGAGAAATATCAGCTGTGCTGCTGCAATCAACACCTTTGTTTATAGATGTTCAATATCTGCCTGTTTTTCAGTCTAGTCCTGTTTCTCGGATTGTGACTGGCTGGATGTGCTCTCTTCATCTTCTGACATGGGAGCTGGCTCGGAGCTTGTCTGCCTGGCTCTGTGTTTCCTGGACGGGGCCGCCTTTTACAGCTGCTTTTTGTATCTCTGCTTCTGTCTCCTTGAACCCCAGTCCGTCTCGGCAGATGGCCGCTCACGCTGAGCCTGGTTCTGCTGGAGGTTTCTTCCTGTTAAAAGGGAGTTTTCCTCTCCACTGTCACTACAAGCATGCTTAGTGTGAGGGATTGCATTCGAGTCAGTGAGTGGATGCAATCAACTGGTTTTCCTTAGATAGAAAACTTTGAATCAATCTGACTGTGTGATCTAGTGAACTGTAAAGTGCCTTGAGATGACATGTTTTATGAATTGGTGCTAAATAAATAAACTGAATTGAATTGTTTATTTATTTATTAATCACTTATAGATAATAGGAACGTTATTTTGGTTTGTTTTTCATTATTAACTTACTTTGATTAAACATTCTCAATATCAAAGCTCTGATTTTAGCGTTGCTCTGAAATGCACCACGCTCATCTTTACTTGTTCACTCTTTCACCACTAGATGGCGCTGCTTCGCTGTTGCTCATGCCTGGGGGAAAGTGTGGACTTCTATAGTGTATGGTGAAAAAAAAAAAGTGAGTTTAAACTACTACACTTCTGATAATGTTGCATTTTCATTTCATCACCTTAACCATCGCTACTTATGAACGAACCCTGTATGCGTAAAGATTAAAAACCCTTCCGGCAAAATTTGAAAAAAATTAATAAATTAATAATCAATATGAATTATTAGTAACATAGTAGCAGCGCATTAAAAAAAACATTGATAACTTAATTTAAAATGTTTTTTTTTATTGGCACTGCCTTGACCAGGTGACTATTATTATTATTATTGTTAAGAATTATTTTCCATCTACAATGCAAACAATGATTTTATCAGTCTATTCTGTGACACCATCACCACTATATTATATCTCTGGGTCGTGCCCCCTCCTCTCTCCTTTGCATCCCTGCATCTTTCCGTCCCTCCCCCGNTCATCTTTACTTGTTCACTCTTTCACCACTAGATGGCGCTGCTTCGCTGTTGCTCATGCCTGGGGGAAAGTGTGGACTTCTATAGTGTATGGTGAAAAAAAAAAGTGAGTTTAAACTACTACACTTCTGATAATGTTGCATTTTCATTTCATCACCTTAACCATCGCTACTTATGAACGAACCCTGTATGCGTAAAGATTAAAAACCCTTCCGGCAAAATTTGAAAAAAATAAATAAATTAATAATCAATATGAATTATTAGTAACATAGTAGCAGCGCATTAAAAAAAACATTGATAACTTAATTTAAAATGTTTTTTTTTATTGGCACTGCCTTGACCAGGTGACTATTATTATTATTATTGTTAAGAATTATTTTCCATCTACAATGCAAACAATGATTTTATCAGTCTATTCTGTGACACCATCACCTCTATATTATATCTCTGGGTCGTGCCCCCTCCTCTCTCCTTTGCATCCCTGCATCTTTCCGTCCCTCCCCCGTCCTCCTCTCTCCCTCCCTCCCTCCCTCCCTCCCGGGCAGTGCATCCCCATCCCCCACACACAGTGGCCGTCTCTCCGGGTGAAAGCTGTCTTCCCTGCGCTACTGCCCCGACCAAACGTTGCTGTAGCAGAGACAGTCGGCACCGATCCGAAGCAGAGCAGACCCACAGGAGAAAGATAAATACGCAAGAAATATCGTTTATTTGTTCCACCGACTGGTTTTGGTAAGTTTAAGTGCACCGCTTATTGTAGATAGGAAGAATAGCTCTTGTGTAGACTTTTTAAGTTTTTTTTCTCCCCCCAGTTTATCTTCCCCGTATCCCTTCAATTGTCCTCCGCGAGGAGCTAGCGAGCTATGCTAGGCTATGCTAGGCTAAACGGCTAGCTGAAATAGCGGGATCAAAGAGTTAGCAAGTCGTTTGGTGTTATTCACTTTGAGTTATTATTGGTCAAGCTTCATGGTTGGCCTATTTGTGTTGTGTACAGTTATCAGTCGATACGAGTTGTTGTTATTGGATTTAATTATAATTTAAATTTCCCCAAAGCTAGGTTGCTAATTAGCGTTTTGAGCAGTGTGTGCGGATGGATGCGGTGATGCAGCGGTGGAGCTCGCGCTCGTCTTTTCAGTTTAGCTTTCTTGCTAGGCTAATGCTAATGTTATGTGACTCGCTCCGTTTCCTGCGTGGACTGCTTCTGAGTGGGTTGGATCGCCATTCCAGCGGTAGCCAATCTAGTGATAATTGGCAAGATGGCATCTCGGGGTTGTTATCGAGAAATCTGTGGATTTTTCAAAATGGTGTCTTAAGCCTGTTTGAGTGTGATCATTTTTCAACCATTCTTGTTGTTGGCTTCTCTTTGCTGTTTGTGGTATGCAGCGCGGTGCCAGCGCTTGTTTGCCATGCTCCGATTTATAGACATGTAAACCGCCGATGAGGTGGTAAACAGAAATGTTTGCAAGCTACGCTGCGTCCCCCCCGGGCTACCGGCTTTGTTATTTATGACAACAAGCGTGTTTTTGGAGTTTGACTTACGGCTTTCTAATTTCTCTGCGGGCTCAGATCAGTCAGTTTATACAGTAAGCTGCAGAGTTTCTTCACTGCAGTCTGCTTTAGGTGTTTTTCTTTCTTTTTTTTTTCTACCTGAGCGCATCTTTTGGACACGATTTGTCTGTAGAATCTGTTTTTTATTCTTTATTTGATAGAGCTACTGCTGATTTATGGAGATCTCTTTAAAGCTATGCAGACATGTGTTGACAAAAGCCACCAAGTCTTGGTTTCCCTTTGTTTAGAACAAAGCAGATATTTGACAATTTCACATAAGTGCATTCTAGAGCGGTACAATACAAGAAATCTAAAATTTTATCATTCATTATTGAGACGATTTTATGGTGAATGGGGTTCTATATTATAATAATTCTTATTTTGCATTATGAGAATATTTGCTGGTTATTTACCTGGCCATCTTACGGTGTGATTAACCAGAAAGTAAGAATTTAAGTCGAACTTTTCAGCCCATTGACCAAGTTCGAGAATTCATACAAATGTATGAAATTTCGATGCTTCAGTCCATGCTCGAGTCCATGGCAAGCAGTCCATGCCTATTTCTTGTTTTAAAATATTTTCTTACTGATAATACTTTTATCAGTAATCTGTTTACTTATTAAATTGAGAAATGTTTTCGATTTCTATATTGTCTTAATTTCAGGAGATTATTATTATAGTATCTGCATTATGTCTGCATTCTAAACAAACAAGATAATATAGATCTTGCTCAAAATTCAATCAGACATAAGTAAATTAAATGCAATAATTACTTTCTTTTTGGAGCTCGGCTGCTGGGTTTTTGCAGAGAATAAAGTCACAGTCAATGCATGTGCTTAATATTGATGTATTGGCTGACTTGGTTTTGCCACGAGCCTAAGGTGACCCCTGTTTGACAGATTGGGGGGCAGGGGGGGCAGAGGCAGACTTGAGTTTAGATTGTCGGTGGGCTGTAAAAACGTCAGACTATTAAAAGCCTCAGTCTGGACTCCCCCTTCTGACTTCATCAGTCATTCTCCGTGTGATTTGAACAGCTTAGTGATTTACTCATTACTGGTGAGTAAATAAAAAAACAGATGGCTGTGAATTAAATTGTACTTCCCTCTGGTTCACCTTGTCCAACTCCCAGGCACTCAACCAGATCATTTTTTAGTTTTCTTTTTTAAGATACCAGATGGAGGAATTTGAGATGTTGTACACTCTGTGAACAGTATGTGCAAACTGAAAATGTGATTTCACTGAGATGTTTATTTATTTGGTCGTATTGTCTTTAAAATTGGGTAGTGATATTAAGAAAAAAATATAAAAAAGGAATGAGGGAGATTGGTTATGCGTTTTAATTTGATAGGGGACATTGTACAATGATGGTTACTGTTCTCGACTGCTTAGATTGAACATTTTTGTGGGATATGAGCTGATACAGTAGAGCTCTAACACTTTTACATGCTTGACAAAATGTGTAAATGTAATTTTTTCTATTTTTGATTTGTTAGTAAAAATAAATTGTAGCTTTTGATTAGAAACATTGTAGTTGTGCACTTGTTTAAACTTTTTAAAGTGGTAACTTCAGTCCGGACATTAAAAAAAAAAAATTCTAGTCAGTTGCGCACATTTTAATGTTCCAAAAAATGTTGCATGGAGTCACTGACATCCCTGTAATTCATCCTCCTAGACAAGAACAAGGGGCAGTAAACAGTCACTTCCACAGACTCCTTGAGTTTCCAGGACTGCATCATACTAAGCAAAGAATTAACAACTTCTGCCCATTCAAATATTGATCAATTGTGAATTCTTTTGAAGGGCTTATAATCAGTTTTAGTCTGACTATCTGGCCATAATGGGTTTAGGGGTGTAAATCACACCCATCATGGCGATTCGATTAAGTATCAATTTTCTGACCAAACAATTTGGTTATTTTCGATACTCAAGAATTCACCATGATACGATTCGATTTGATTGTTTGTTTGTTTTTTTTGTTTGTTTTTTTAGCTTACAGGCTAGAAATTGTTTTAATTTTGAAATAAATCAATGAAAGCTGAAATATCGTTATGCATTTTATTTGAGAAACAACAGCAAATTTAAAAAAAACTCATTCACTTACGGAATCCGAAATACTTCCACACAAATGACTTGAACGGTATGGGGTGTGCTATCTCCGCCATGTCTGTCTTGCCTACTGTTTATGCGAGTGTGTTTGTGCGTGCGGAAAGAGGTTAGTGGCTAAAGGAAGCGAGGTAGGGGGTCAAAATAGGTTTAGCGCCACCGCAGCACAGGAGTCAGAATTAGGTCAAGGAGTTGACGTGTCGATGCATCGGATCGTCGGCTGTTGGATTATTATTTTAACCTTTAAATGGGGTGTTATCAAATATTGGTTTGTGTATATTCACAAGAAATTGTTTTAGTGAGTGGGGGAAAATTAACCTTTTCAGTACAGTCCTTGCTAATATGTCCATTTTTTATTTTGGGTAACCTTATAGAAAACGTTGCAATTGCAACTTGATTTCATGTGTTGTGGTATTATAGGATAAACTGCTTTTGGTTGATAACTTATTTAGACTCATACTGATTAGTTTATCGAATATGTTTATTCTTAAATCGGCTGGTTATAAGCTACAACATGCCTTTAGCTGACACTGAACCAGTAATTATACCACATTGTAAAACAAAAATTTTTATATACAATTGAGATTTAAGAAAAAAAAACAACAAAACTTTTTAGTCTCTCTATATGCTCTATCCAGAACTCAAGTGGAAAAGTTTAAGTTTCACTTTGTTTAATTTCTTAAGACAGTCTTCTTCAAGGAACAGTTATCTGTTATCTGATTGTTAATTGAAATAATAATCTGTTGATAAATCGATTTGCAGAATAATTATTAGCTGCAGCCCTATTTATTTGGATGGCTTTCTTTGCTAAAAAAAAAAAATCCAGGTATCCTTATAACATTTGTTTAAATCTTGGCATAATTTATGCTTTAGGACAGTTGGACAGACACAGTCTAATAAGGGCACTTAAAAATAACTTTTTTATATGAATGCATGCTAAGAAGACAACCTGGTATTCTGCTGGTGGATGTTGTTTCTGCTATATTTTGTACAACTCTACTTTTTCGGTACTTGAATGCGTAGCTGCGGCTTAACATCTTGCTTTAAAACCAAAGAAACGAGTTGGATATCCTCGGTTTGATTTTAAAAGCAGGCTAAGGAATCATACTAAATCTGGTGACTCTGAGGGCCTAGCAAAATTGAACCCTTTTTTTTTAAAAAAAAGGTTTAATAAGTATTTAAATGTGACCAGGGATAGTAGATGTGAGAAAAACAATACATTCCTGACCAATTCATCACAATTTTGTTTTATAAAAGCAAATATATAAAATGTAAGTTTGTAATAACTACAGGGATTTACTGACATAATTGTAATGTATTATTTATATCTTGTTTATTATCACTTATGAACTTAAAGTTTTTATCTTTGCCTTACCTTATGCTGCGTTCACACCGGGGGCAGCTGGCGCGACAGAAGCAGCGAGTTTACATGCAAAGTCAATGGTTGACGTGCGTTTCGAGCAGCAAGCGCAGCGCGTCTGAGCAGCTGAAGCAGCGCGTCGGGCGCGTTTTGGCATCTGACGCGCGTGACGCGTTGCTGCTCGAGATGGAAAAAGTGAATTTTTGCTGCTCGATGCGCCGCGTCAACCAATCAGAGAAGCTGATCTGGGAGCTGGCTGGGAGAGAGACACAGCGCTGATGACACAGTGTGCTCTGATTACTCCTCTTAAACAGTTTATTAACGCATAATTAACTTAAAATATATACATCTGCCGGCAGAATATGTT
>NW_015150907.1:316767-336340 GCF_000732505.1 Cyprinodon variegatus | reverse complement strand
TTATGAACTTAAAGTTTTTATCTTTGCCTTACCTTAGAATTTGCTATTTATAATTACATAGGAGTGGATTCCCATTTGCGGAGAAGACATCTTTTGTGTTACGGCAGCGCAGAGCTGACAAATTAGTGACTATAGAGATTGCTGTTACACTTAGATGCGTGGACTCGCATCTTTCTCCTGCTCTTGGTCCATGTTTTCATCGGTCAGAGTGACAAAACAGGAAGACCTAGCCTAAGCAACAGAGGTAAAGGCAGGTGATGATCCTGAGCTCATGCAGGAGCAGAGGGGAATTGGTGTGAGTACAGTGGGACTAAGAGCTCCAGAATCAAGAAAAGTCAGCCAGCTGTGCTCCCCTCTAGAGCTAAGGAACCATAGCGGCTGCTAGCTGAGGAAGAGAGCTCTGTGGTAGCATAGATAGGTCTACTGGGAAACCCAGTAGCCCATAAGAGGCTACAGTCTCTGCAGTCTGACCGTTTTATAGCACTTAAAACTACAAACCGTCACCGCCAGCGATTCTAGACTTGTCTCCAGATGTTGCTTCCCCTGAAGGCCAGAGGCAGAACCGTAATGCTACTAAAGGAAAAGTTCTCCCTCTGTGATTTGGACAATTCAGTAAAAAAAATTTGTAATTTTTTTTTCACAATCAATGTTATCACCAATAGGTTTGCACAATAGGTTTGCACAAGGAATTTTGACTAGGTGGTGTTTTAATTTGAATTGTGTGAATTTATCATTTGCTTTAATGGGAGGGTAGGTAGACTTTCAAGCACAACTGTATTAAAGCAAGACAATGTTCACTCCTTTAACTTAAATCCTACATCAGAGAACCAAAAAAATATCTGATTAGGTACATTTTTATATTGGTTTTGTTGCCCTACAACAAATTAGTCTGACCGCCTGCCAGTTCTACTTGACAAACCAGCGTTCTTGGATTTTGTTTTTTTGTAAAGAAAAAGAAAAATGAAAAAGATGAGAAAAATCCCTTCTGTTGTTCTTTGCAAGAGAATAGAACTGCATTGCATAGAATTTGCCTTTTCTTCTTTTTTCGCCTTTCTTGATCATAGATCATCATTGTCACACTGAAGCGCCTAAAGCCCTCCAATGTTAGTATAGATAAACAGAAGGGACAACCAGCAGTCAGATATCCTTACATTTCCTTGTTTTAATTTTTGAATGTGGGTTATTAGTGAGATCTTTGGGTCACCTTCCATCTTTTTTTTTATTTTTTATTTTATTTTAATTCAGCCAAGGTATTCCTGTGGTACAGTAGCAGTAGTATAATATGTGTTCACTAAATGCAAAAAAAAAAGTTTAGTGTGATAAAAAAATGATTCATTAATAAGAGTTTTATTTGCGCAGAGTTAAATATAACAGTTTCATTTATTTATGCGATAAGATTATTTTATCTGCCTCTGTTTACTTAGTTCCTCCTCCACCCCAGGCAATAAGGTTTGTCTTCTGCTAATATTGCTCAGAGTTATTGATTGTTTACCTTGGATTTATCCTCCAAGACCTAGGTTATTTGGAGGGGTGCATGGGGTTGCGCACACGTGGTGTTCCCTCTAGCTTCAGGGAACAAATGATATAGTAAGATAATCCAGTGCTAATTTTACTGCAAAATACTAAATGTGTTGGAAACACGCACATAACTGAACTGTGATCTTTTGTTCAACTGATCATTTTTTATAATCCAGATGTCAATATATTCAAAATTGAAAAGCTGATATTGTATTTTTAGAAATTAGCCCCGGATCAATATGTCGAATGTAAATCATGATCACAATATCAGTGTGTGCAATGTTCCTATTGCATAGCAAGTACTCTTTGGAGTGCAATGATTGTTTGCAATATAAATGATCCAAATAGTAAGATTTCCTAATAGTCCAGAGTGCAGCATTTATGCTGATGGTTTTTGCTGTGAGGCTTAGATGAAATAGTGTGCATTTGCTGTGTCTCAGTCATGAAGCAGATTGTCTAACTGCTTCAGACCCAAGCATAGGCAGACCCCCCGAGTGGAGGCCGACCCTCACAAATGACTCCGGTAGTCAAAGCTAGAAAACTATTACCCAGACCATTGTGAAGGTGGCCCACAGCTGGCTAAAAGTGCAGTAACTTTGCTTTTAGATGTTGGGCTGCTGGGAGCTGACTCATGCTGCTTCTTTCTGCATCAAATGAGGACAAAAGCATCTTCTAAAAGCCTTCCTTTATACAGTTACACAAGGCCAGATAGACCTACTGCTTTATTTAGCACTTGACTTTAAAACTGTAATGATTGCTAAATGTTAGAGTAATTAAAACCAATAATCATTCCATTCAGTACTGGATAAGCTGGATGATAAAGAGAGGAGAAAAACAACTGACTTTTTTTTAACATAGAATATAGAACAGCAGTGTATAGAATGGCCCAAAAACCTGTGTCAATCTTAGGCTACGTTCACACTGCAGGCCTTGATGCTCAATTCCGATTTTTTTGCGAAATCTGTTTTTTTTTTTTTTTTGCATTGCCGTTCACATTTCCAAATATATGCGACTTGTATGTGATCTCCTGTGTGAACTGCAGTCATACAAAGCAAGTGTCCAGCATACACAGTAGAGGACGCAATGATGTCACAGGCCAGCGTGCTTCATGTTTACGGAAGCGCATCTAGAGATTTTTCCAAACATAAAAACAAAATCTTTTCAAGATGGATAAACATAAATACTACTCTCCGCATCATCATCCCCCATGGTTGTTGTTTTTCTTGCCGCTTCTTCACAGCAAGACAGAGAATAGTGACCTTTGTCAGGTATTAATGGTGTCAGGTCGGAGGAATGCGGCCTGGCCATTCAGACACAGGTCGCATTTGAAAAGATCGGATTCGTATCGGATTCAGGACCACATAGCCAAGTGGCCTGGTTGACATTGGAAAAAATGGGATCTGTGTTGTTCAGACTGACATGAAAAGATCAGATGCTGGTCGCATAAGGGCCCAAAAAATCGGATTTGGGTCACTTCAGGCTGCAGTGTGAACGTAGCCTTACAGTCATCAAACTCTAATATTTCCTAATCCGTTATCATTATATTATCCATCAGCAATTTAAGGCATTAAATTATGTATTTGTCATATTTATTTGGTTTTTTTTTTTCTTCTTCACTGCCTTACTGTTTTGTAATAATCAGTTGTAGTTTTCCCATTTCTGCCTAGAAACACTTTAAGCCAGACAGAATTTGATGGGCTTGGGTTTTGATGCTATTGATCTTTAGAAAGATGTGTAAAATCCTCATGAAACTTTGGCGTGGGTTATCCTGTGATGAAATCTGATTCAGTTGCTCTAAGGATATTACCTGCTTCGGTTAACTTTTGCAACTCTTCAAAGTGTATTTACTTCAGAGAGCTATGAACTCTAAATATTTCATGTACATAAAGAGGTGAGAGAGGAAGTAACTCCTTTGCTTTTAAATGATTAAGCTATGGGACATAAGGGTGTGTTGTTGTTTTTTTTAGTGTCGGTCATTATAAATAAGGACTGCATCTTTTTATATTGATCTTTATTTCATCCTAAAGGTCAGCAAAAACAAATGGCTGTCAGTAAAGGATACTAATATCTTTAAAGTCTCATAGCTGTTAGCGATCCGCCCAGCTTTCTTTGTTGTCTGCTGTTTCATGTCTGCTAGGATAGCTTTGTTCTACATGTTTAGGCTTTTGTTGCCAGTTTGATTAGTTTTAATAATCTAATCATATCTTAATCCAAAGCTGGATGAGAGTAAACATTTAACTCTACAGCAGATGTCGCAGCACATTGTGTTTAAACAACTGCTTTGTTTCTGTTGCGGTATCTTTTAATATCACAGCTAGGTGGAAAGAGATTTCTTTACAGTAACGCAGGCCGAATCGGTAGAGAAGCAGTCAAGGGCCGCAGCAGGGAAGGCAAGCAGAATAAATAGATTGTGCATCATACTTGATAGTGCATGAGCTTTTGTGTGTGCATTATTCCTATCCTCTGTGAAACGGCACAGAGATGTCAGTTTAATCCAGGAATGCAGACCCCATGAGGTGTGTGAGGGATGAGATGATTTTATAGAGAAGAAAAGAAAAAAAAAAAAAGAGGAAACCGACTTGTAGAAAAGTGGGAGGCGGTGTCCTAGATTGAAAATAGCCCAGAACTGTTCAGAGGTCCGTGCTTGCTAGAGGGCAGGCCCGACTGTGTGAGAAGAGATTTATCTGAGAGTTTATCACTCAGGGATGTGAAGCGATGGCTTTGATCTTTCTGTTAAAAGACATAGTTTAGGTAATAGGCAGTCTAACGGCAAATCTGTGTTTTTACATTTGGAATGAAGTTGTAGGGTCAGACTTTTATTTTTTGGACTCTACAGCAGACTGAAGAGATTATCTGTTAATAACTTTACTTGGGAAGAATACGTTTATTTCTGACCAGATCAAATCAAGGCATGTTAGTGGGAGAATGTAAATATAAGGTTTTAATCATCAAATATATAGCATTCTACATGGTGGTGTCAATTCAGCCAGAATGTCCCTGAATCTTAGATGCACCAATGACACTCTCAGCTCATTTTTCCTTCATTGGTTCAGACCTAATTTCTAGTAAAGCAAATGAATGTGCTTTTTGGGGTTTAACTAAGATTCAGATCAGTTCTAAAGAAGTATGTTTTGTTTCATTAATCCTTTATTTTCTATTGGATTTAAAACTTAGACCATATATTCTAATTTGTTCAAATAATAGGGAAAACATTATATATTGTGCAGGAAAATCCTAATTGATGCATTCCTAAAAGCTTTCTTTGTGACACCTTGTTTTCTGACCGAGACTAATAGATACCAGCTAATTTCATCTAAGGGCAAAAAGCTCAAAAAATAATTTCCCCCCAAAAAACTAATGAATTATTTGCTTCATTATAGACCAAAAGAAGATTTATGCACAACGTCTTGACATCAGGTTGATGAAAAGGAGATCTATATAAAATAAAAGTGTATTAAATAAAGAAAAGTAGTACAAAGGAAATTTTGTTGACGCACCAGATTATTCTTTCCAAAGCTCCTTATTTTTTATCTTCTCTCCATGTGATCACAGTAAAATGTGGTTCTTCTGGAGGATTTAATATATAAAAAAGGCGTTCAGTTCTATTCTCTCTCCATGTGGGAGTGCGATAACACCCACCGGTTTTGATTTGTTGCTGAAAGAGTAGATGCCTGGTGAGGTATTATGTGGGTGGATGGAGTCGATGTGGGGGTTGTGTTCTTCAGGAACGGTAGCTTTCTTTGTGCATGTCTGTGTTGTGTTCTTTTGCAATCTCTCCCTCCTCCCCCTTCTTATAATTTCTACCTTCACGGGTCCCCTTGAGAGGGTCCCTTTTTATGCGTATGGAAACGATCATTAATATTAGGATTGGTGAGGTCTTTGTTTAATGTGCGCAGATTGATTATGGAGGCATCAGCTTTAAACATAAAGCAAAGTATTTAGTTAGATATACGTTTTCTTATGCTTTTGTGCCAGGGGCTGTGAGTTGAGCCCAAATGAAGTCTCACTAATGCAGTTTAAGCTTCATAAAGTCCTGGAAAATACTCCGGTTAAGTCGGGGAGGTTTCTTTAATAAAGCCAGCCTGCCTGCAGTTGAATCCTTGCTGTGTGAGTTTGTGTTTCCTGTAAGCTGTTGCATGTTGAAGCATTCCTACTACCTAAATGTCATTACTATACCAACCTGAACTAGAAACAATTTCTTAATTTAAAAGAAAAAAATCTTCTTAATTTAAAGTCATTTTCAGGTTGTTAGTCATGCAGATGTTTCTGTAGGTTGCTGCTTATTGAGGTTAAACCATTTTTTTTGTTTACACTCAATAAAGCTGAAGTAAAAAGTATTCTCAGACCCTCCTCACATCCTTCAGAGAATAATCCTTATCCCTTAAGTCAGTTCCTTCATGTGGATGCATCAATAAATATTGGTTTCCCCAGATTTCAAAGTATTTGGGTGTTTTTTTGTATTTGATTAAAAATAAAAGACTATGGCTCAAAAGGAGCGTTGAGTTGTAGGTTTGATTCTGTAGGTTTGATGTATGAATATTTGAAAATAATTGTGTAAATTAAGCTATAGTATTAAGTTGTTTTTTATGGTCAGACAGATTAGGAAACTAGGAAGTTGAAATATCGGAGAAGAGGCAGACTTTCATTTAGCACAAGTGCATGCTAGCAGCTGCCAGAATAGAGAATAAATGTCCCACGTTCACACATTTTTACACTTATTTGCTGTATAAAAGCTGCCGAACCACTGAAGAAAGAGAATGGGCTCCACTCCTCCTGAAATAAAGAGCTAAGCCTCATCTTTTATTAGGAGCTCTCACTTCTGCGAACCAACAAGCTAACTGGAGCTGGCATTTTTTTTTTCAGAATCATTGTGTATGTTCTTTAATGTTTTTGACCAAAAGTTACATTATCGTGTGTGGGTTATTTTTAAAGGAAAGTAATAAAAAGCCCTTTTTAGCACTTACCTTCATGCAATTAATGCAATTTTCGTGACATGAAACCAATAATACATCCACGTGTTATTTTGTTTGTTGTTGCTTTTTGTTTATGTCTTTTGTTTGCGAACAAGCGAGACCACATCAGAGCAGGCTTCTAAGAGCAACTTAAGCGTCCACCTCTGTAGCTTAAGTAGTTCTAGCAATGCAGCACATAATATATGGTGTGATTACTTTGAGCTCCACATAACCTACTACTGGGCCATCAGCACAATATTAATTTGATTATCGTTCAGGCCAGATACAATAGTTTTGCTGGTAAAATGTCAGCTTCTCTCCTTATGTTTAGTGTGTTTTTACTGAGCAGATTAGAGTTTTTCTTCCCCACTCAGGTCTTTTTCTAAAGGTGTTAGAAATGTGAAAATATAAATGCTCAAATTTATAGTTTTAACCCACCAGTTTGCATCTAACCTTTACAATTCTAAAACTAGAAATGAGAGGTTTTGTCTAGGGGAAAAAAAAATATTTTTTGCTGTTTTTCAGCTGATGAGCAGAAATAAAATTCCATTTACATATTATACAAAAACAATAATTTAATTTGATTAGGAAAAAGTATTTTAAGGGATGCACAGATCCACATGTGTCCTGGTCTGAACTGAATCTAATATTTTTAGGTTCTGATACTTTTCTGATACCAGAGCTCTGTTGATTTCGGTGTAATCATTATTACTGGTGGCTTTGTAAAAAAGTGTCAAACTTATCTATGCAAGCAAATCTATGTAGGAATGTGCACATGTACAACCCAAAAGGCAACTTGGGATTTGTAGAAGGTCATCAAAACATTAAGTCAAGTTAACTGAACTGATGCCATCCTGGACCAAATACTGTGCGTAGCATTAAAGATTAAAAGTGATGGTATCTAATAAATATAAGACGAATTCCCCTAAAGGGATGAACTTTACTGCGGTTCACCAGATTTTTAACCTAACTTGAATTTATTGTAGAAATAGACTGAATAGATCCATCTCTATTAATCGGGCCATTTAAGAAGTACACTGCTGCTAAAAGGGATTTTGTATTCAGGGTTTTGTATTTAGGTGTCCTAATTAGAGCCAAAACAATTAATTAGATAATTCTTGATTAATCAAATATTGAATTTTGGCTAGTTTAATTGTAACTGGATTTTAAAAATCCAAAACCTCTCATTTGCTAAAAGAATGTCCCCCTCATAGCAGTAATTAAGCCATCTACTTGTATAAAAAAATTAATTCTGTTTTATGAAATCGAAACACTTCTATTGATGTTTGTTAATTAACTAAAAGTATTTTATTTTTCAATAGAATGGAAAAAAATAAATGAGACCTGCAGCCCCAGTCCTGATGAAATGTAGTAGCCAATGTCTTAATTGCTACTGAACAGTAGCTTCTTACATCATTTTGCTTCTACTGATGCCATTATAAAGTCCCTACCTGATGGAGACAATAGAAAACTTTCTCACTGAATGTTGTTAATTTCCTCTTCACCCTGTTATGGTTAGGAATAGGTAACCCGCTGTTTGGGGGTAAAGTCCTAATTCTTTATTTACTGACCATCTGGTCACTGATTGGGCCAAAAACTGATCCATCATAGTTGGTCCTACTCTTCATTACTTTTAAAGCAAACTCTTCATTTGGGGTCTTATAGTTTGTACTATTATGTGATATAATTTTTGTATTATACTTTGTCTATTTGTCAGAAATAAAAACTGTGTTTATTGTTTAGTTTTCCTTTAATCAACAGAAAATCCAGTTAAATAGAAAAGAAACACCTCTGTTTGTCCTCCATCACACTCGCTTCTACAAATAGACCAACAATCTCTCCTTCCTCTCCACACTGAATGAATTTTATAGAATGGTTTGGTTTGTTGCACAGATGGTTTAGTTGTTTAAAAAAAAAGAGCTTTTTATGGCTATAGAGACCTGTTCATCACCCTCCCCCTGCGTTCTTGTCGTCCTCTGTTCCGCTCATACACCATCATTAAAAGCCCTCTTGTTTCTACCCTTTCTCTTTTCTCATCATCTTTTTTTTTCTTTTGTCCAACTCACTGAAACAGATGAACAAGCTCGCATCTCACCGTTCTATTCACACGCAGCTGTAATTGGGTACATAGGAGGAGAAGACCTCGGGTCTCTAAGGCCACCTGTCCATCTGTTAATTGGCTTTGGTGATGCAATCAATCACTTTTATGCCTCTTTTTTTAGGAGTACCGTATTAATGGAAAGCTGTTATCAGATCAGTTTTGTTGCTTATTTTGGCATTGATTTATCAAATCAATGTCTATAAAACAGGGCGGTTTTGTTTTTTTTTTTTTTTGGTTAAGGGTTAATTTTAGTTGGGGGGGTTGGGGTAGAATTTTATCTGCAAGTTCATGATTATTGACCCTCCACTGTAGTTGGCGCTCTATTGTCATGAGTGCCTCTAGTGAGGTGGAAATATTGTTTTTATTTAAAGTAAATTAATATGATTGTAATAATCATGTATTATAGTTGTTTATTGGCTTAATATTGGAATCAGAAAATTTCTTTGCAGGCGATTTTCTAATCTCAGTCTAGTGTATGTCAAGAAGATACTGCACTGATGGTATATCTGAGGTGTTGTAGACATTTATAAATGTGTTGCAAGCTGCTGTGTTGTTTAATTGAGGCCCAGTTATTATTTATTTTATCACAATTCCTCTACATGGAACAGCCATTTCTAAATTTTAAATCAGTTTGCACAGTTGTAAGTAGATTCAGAGAAAAGACTGGAAGTTTGGAGGGATTTCTCCTCAAATGCCAGAGAACGAGTCATAAGTGCTTTGTCATTGTTTTGCATGCTCTGCCAGAAAGAACCCCATTAAAGATAAATAAATCTAAGAAACTGGGAAAACGGGTAAGTAGAACATAATGCCATCCTAAAAAGCCAAACCATCCTGAGTTGTTACTTATGACCGGAATCCTTGGTTTTCCACTGGTTATTTTGTCCTTCTGTGGTACGAAACAACTTAAAACGCTGCACTGGAATAGACCGAAGCAGAACTGTGTGAACACCTGGTGACCCGCGGCCGTTAAAATATACCTGCTTTACCTTCCTGCCCCTCTAACAGCCGGTTGGACTCGTATGACATGATGTGCTCTAGGGATGGGTATCGATAAAGAATCCTAGAGTTTATTCAGATTAATAAAATTTTTAGAAAAAAAAAGTCATTAAATTAAATTGTTAATAGTGGCCATAAAGTTGTAGGAAAACAATATTTAAATTTCAAATCATTCTGGCTTAAACAAGTATATAAATCTACTCTTCATCAGAAGATATTCCCCTAAAATTTAGAAAATTTCCTGTCTTAAAATCTGTTTTTTTCCCGTTATCTTATGCAGGCCAGTTAGTTATACATCAGCTTGTATACCTAAATGTTCGCGATCATAGCATCTTGATTTATATGTCGCAGCTAATATATGCAACAGTTGAAATAAGAATGATTTACTTTACCATTGAGTTACGTCCCAGTGTTCACGGGGATGGAGTCTGTGTCTTCGGCAGGCGTAGAGGTAACAGTACGGGCAGCGTTGCGACGCAAGGGCTCAAACATGTACGGCTGTAAGCCTTCTACACCAAACCAAGCTTCTGCTGCCCTGGCGTCCTCTTCCACAACATCTTTGTCCCCGCTTTCCTCCTCTAAATAAAAAATGTATGGCGGAGGAGACTCATCCACGACCTCCGACACAAAACTCTCCTCCTCTAGCATGTTTCCACTGTCCATACCGTTCCTTCACAGTGTCATTGCTAAGTCACCAATTTAGTTTTTCTTGGTGCCAATTTAATTTCCCATTGTAATAACTTGCTAACCTGTTAGCAAGAGGCTTCCGACAAACCAGCCACAGCCAAACTTGCTTGCGAATTTTCCACCCCAACAATCCCACCCCCTTAATAATCGACCAGTCACATTCAGTTTATTTCACTCGTGTAAAGTCATGCACCACTTGGGAGAATTCGGAACTGCAACGGTTTGAACAGCAGTTTCCCTACAACTTTAAGGATTAAACTATCTTACTACTTTTACAGAGTTGTACACATTTGGTATGACTTCAGAGAGACGTTTGCGAGACAGCATGATGCAGTTAGGCTACTTTCATTATTTGATAAAGACCCAACCGCTTCTCTTCGTCTTTGGGAACCCGCTGTATTGGCATGTCTTGTATGCCGAGTAGAGCTCATCTTTATCCACATCCTCATTAGTTCCAAGTTACTGCCAGATAAGGGTTTTGGATGTGCAAGGCGTTTTTAGGGCCAGGGCTTGTAAGGTGTTCATGTTATTCTCCTTGTTTGTTGGTAAACGGCTAGTAGGTGCAACCTGCTAGAGTTGAGCCACAAGTGCCGGCTCACACATTAAAGCTCATAGTGGAAAAATATTCTTTCAAAGAATCCATCTTTGGTTATATGAATCAATCGTTAGGGCGTAATATAAAGATCGATTCTGAATAGGAATATTTTATTTATTTTTTGTTAAACACAGCCTTGATTTGCAAATGATAGTGATCAATGAAACGAAATCGGTCTGCCTTTATTGATGGACCAAAACTTTTAAAAGTGAATAAAATTGAGCAATGTGCTTAATATCTTTTTGTTGTTGTTATGAACATTTTAGTATCCTGACGTTGAGGCCAAAGCTGAGCTGTCCTGGGGTAAAGCTTTAAAGTCAACTTCAGAAGACTTTGCATGTAGAAACTTAGATTAATGTGTGTGGGGGGGTAAATGATGAGTTTAAGAGCTGCTCAGGGGGCATTGAAAGGTGGAGGCTGAGCTAGAAGAAGGAATTAAATCACAAATGATGCGGTAGATTAATGAGGATTGTTCTTTGAGATGTGTTGCAGCAGGTTAATCATCTCCCCTGAGATGCTGTTTCACTGAGAGACGTGAGTTTTAGAGGCGAAATCAAGCTGCTGTTTTCACACTTGTTTTACCAGCACATTAGCGTTGGGTTGTTTGGGGCGTTAGATTAGAGATTTCTTTTCTTTTCTGTTGTTTCTATGCATTAGTACTTAGAGTAACATTCATTGTGTTGGAAAGAGTCTTGACCAGAGCTTTCATATGTTATAGTTTTTGTAATTCAATAGATTTGTTGATATTAACTGACTGTGAAGCACAAGCAGAAGGTGGATCAGTTCAGATTAAATTTGTATTTTATTCTTTTTTCATTGAGTCCACATTAACAGAGTAGATTTTGTCTTGTTTAATGTCAAATGCATGAGGTTAGTGGTGTTAACCACAGAATATTCAGCCCCTCCCCCCAGTACATAGCATATGACAACCACATTTACAAGCATACTTGAGTTAAAATGTCCACATCAGCTCAAATCTAACACACACACATCACCTTTGCTGTCCCCTCGCTCTGTGTTTCCCTCTGCACTCATGGTTCTGCCTTACGCCCAGTTCCGCTCTCGGCCTTTGGTGTTCTGTACTTTGTGTTGTTGCTTGCCGTCACCTGCCTGTTCTCCCGGTTTGTTGTTTTCCTCATAGGCTGAATCAGTGTTTGTTTTGCCGCTTATGTGATTCTTGTTAAACGCAGCACTTTTTTATGTGTGTGCACTCATACATACCCATGGGTCGCTATCACTCTTGATACACATCCTGAAGGTTTTCCAGCCGCCATCAGAAGAGGAACACTGCAGCAAAGTGGTTTTTAAATCAATTATCGTTGGAAAAAGACTCAGTTGCTTTAAACTCTCACTCAAAGATGCACTCAGCCTCGCCGCTGCTTTCACTAACCATTTACCGTTGCACCGGTGCTTGCTTTTCTCTCCTTTATTTTGTTTTCCTTTGCTGTTTTATTATTTATTTCACAATATTTTCTTGTGTTCATTGTAATCATGACCTCTCGCTGTTTTAATTTCAGATTTGCATATCCACTTCCACTCCTTCCTCATTTGCATACAGCAAGAATGGCGAGCGGGCATCCCACAGACAAATTCAGTTTCATGTATCAACCAGACACGCACAAGAGGTACGGGGCACACGTGCACACACAATCACATACATTCACACACACTACACTTTTAGAAAGCCCGTAGTCATTAACAGCAGGTAAGTTGAGCACATCGTAGCTGTGCATGAGGCAGAGCTTTTCCTCTTTTCTTTTATTTATTTTTTTTGCAGGGAATGCAGCATTAATACCGCTTTTACCCTGACCGCATTCTAGCGACTGAATACATCACTAGGTCACTCCTCTCTGTATTCTGCTTGTGAAGTCTGGTTGTCTGTCCGGACATGCGTTGTTGGGACTGTTAGGATTTTTTTTTTCCTGCCTAAACTCGGCGGGTTGCATTCAAGAAGATCCCATCTCCTAATGAATCCACACCTTCTTGTGCTTTCCAGCCAGTACTTGTGCTCCATGTCTTTATAATAGTTGGAGTATATACTTGCGTTAAGCCTTCCTAAGGGTGATGATTCTCAGGGTTTGATGGCTTTTAAATGTTTTCTAAATTCCTTGGATGAATTTAATTTTAACTGTATGTTGTTGTTTCTTTTTTTTCCTAATTGACATTGATTACAAGTTATTTCTACTTTTTTTTTTTTGGTCAACCCTTATCCCTCTGTCTCCTCTCCCTTTGTTTGTTCCCAGTAAAAGCAGGTTATCTTCAGCCATGAATCCCGTCTACAGTCCCGTTCAGCCTGGAACTCCTTATGGAAACCCCAAGAACATGGCCTTCACAGGTGAGACGGCATCCTTTTATGTTTGGGTTCGTAGGCTGTCCTGGAATTGAATGGAGTAATATTAAACATATTTGACCAATCTATTTGAAGAATTCTCCATTTTCTTTCATTCATCCCCCAAACTACATTTCTCTTTTCTTTTTTTAATGTTATTATAAAAAATATATCCAAATTTGCTCTGTCCTTCCACTACTGTCTGTTTTTCATCCTTTGTCTTTTCATCAGTCATCATCCATACTTGAATCACTCACTCATCTATCCGTCCATTTATCAGTCTGTCCCTCCACACAGTCATCCTTCTGTCTGACCACAGGGTTGTCTGTCAGTTCATTCATCTGTTTCTCCATTGGTCTGTACGTCTGTTATTTCTTTATTTCTTTCCTCTGCCCACCCTCTTTTTCTCTGCTGGTGACATTTCAGAATTTTTTTGATTTCATATTGGTCGAGACAGGATTAATAAATCTGGGAGAATCTGGTCCTTCGACATAGAAAAACATTGAGGAAACCGTGTCTAGGTCAGCTAATATTAGGGCTACAGCTGATGATAGTGGCGGTTTTATCACACCTGATTTACCCCTTAGTGAAATTTTCACCCTGCTTTTACAGATTTATACACTTATTATTGGGTTATTGGGTTCTTATTCTTGACTTATTAGCAATACCTTAAAAGTCTAGTTTGATTTTTTAAAGTTATTATCTTTTCTATTATAAAATCAAAGCTGAGCTGTAAATAGATTCAGTGATCCTGCCATGTCCGCAATGTTTATGTTTTCAAACAGGATAAAACCGGAATCATCACAAACTGTTTTGAATAGTCGTTTTTTTTAATAAGTTATGATTTTAGATATTTTAATAAGAATTAAAGATTGGTGAAGCTTATAGAGCGTAGGTAGGACAGATAAAAATTAAAGGTTTCGTATTGACCTTTAGATGATGAATCCTTGAAATCTCTGATTAAAGGTGAACCCTTCAGCTCTACCTGCTGAAGCAGTTTCATATAAAATGAATCTGTTTTATTAAATATTATACCACTTTAGTTGGATCACCAATCCCTCCCTCCTCAAATAGCTGCAGAGGTCATGGTGTGAGGAGGACAATCTAAATACCGTAATTTTCGGACTATAAGCCGCGACTTTTCCCCCATTTTTCAACCTTACGGCATATATAACAATGGGGCTTATCTATGGACTTTTACAGCTAACGGCCACTAGGGTAATACCTAAATCTATGGATTTTACCATCCACCATGTTGACGTCACATTTGCTTCAACACATAAGTATGGTAGCCGCGCACGCGGGAATGCGGAGGTCCTCCGGAAGCAGACTTCTACCGCGAGTGGTACGAGACAGAACCACAGCGAGAAAGACAGACATTGCAAGTGCAAGACAGTTTGTGTTAGACATAAAAAACCTGCGACTTATAGTCCGGTGCGGCTTGTTTATGTACAAATCATGAAATTTAGCTTCTGCGGCTTATATTCAGGTGCGGCTAATAGTCCAAAAATCACGGTAGCAGCTTCCTATCCTTGATGTGTCCTCTTTTATGAAAGCCAAATTAAATCAGCAGTTTAGACTTTTAAAAAGCTTTAATCCCCCTGTGTAATTTGGAAAAGGTGAAATGGTCGAATTTAAAGGCCAGAATTACATTTTCACTTTTCAGTAGTTCTCTAAATCCTTAATCTTAGTCTTATAGATTCAAATACTCCTCCCTGCTGTATACAACCTTCACTCAGACCATTCAGGCAGAAAATTGAATACAATAGAACAAGATATAAAGCAGACCATTTTTCATCACCTAAGCCTTGCTTGGCATTGTTGCATATATTAAACCATCTCTTTGAACTACTTAATGTGTCAAGTTGTCATCAAACCTGTAAGGAAAGAAATTCTGAGGTTTTGAAGAACATTTAATTCTGTCTATTACGGTGGTTGCTAACATCATCCCTAGTATTGGTCTTTTGGTCATAAACTGCTTGAATGTCCCACTTCTGTTTTTCTATTTATCTTATATTAAAGTTTTTTTTTTTTTTTTCTATAATTCACAAAAAAAACTTTACATTCAAATTTATTCAGTGATCCACTACCCTCAATGTTATTGGGCTTCCTTTAAGTGTTTTATAGCTTGAGTTAGGAAGAAAGGTTAGGATTATTTTGATCACTGTGATATAACTGGTTCCATTGCAGTCATTTAAGTGGATATTAAGACATCGGATCCCTCCCTTTTTAATACATTTATGGTTTATAAACAAAATTGCTGCATTGATAAACCAACTTCTGCTACAGCTAGTTCTTCACTGGTATCTTAAAGGCATCAATTACTAGTTGAACAAGTTGGCCTAAATATATTTTAATTTTCCTATTCGATTGCAGTTTGTTATATGTAAAAATGTATTACCTAAAATAGACATCCATGGTGATATTTCAGCGGTCGCCATTTTTCAGCTGTGCAAAGCATGCTGGGTTGATGATGTAGTTAGGTCTTACTGGATGGGAACCTTCAAAGTAAACAATTGAAGTCTAACACTACCAGGGTTGGTTTTAATCCAGTTGCGTTTGACTGGTGTAAATTTAAACAATGCCACAGATATCGGTTAAAACAAATGAGGTCGGCCTGTGATCTTCATTTTACTGTTAGATAGAGCTAGCACCGTTAGCAGAGGCTTTCTTAAAATCAAAATCAAATAGGAAGATAAAGAAAGAAAATTTGTCTAAAGTGACAGTGAATCCCCTTTAAGCTGTTATACCCCATCACTAACAGATCTGAGAAAATGTTTTCACCCTAATACTAACCAGTTTCAGCTAGAAACCATAGCTCTTTGTGGCATAGCTCTACATGTGGGTTAGCATCTTCAAACAGAGGCTCATTCAGCCATGTCTCCCCTCTTCCTCCGTTTGGTCCTCCATTGGTGATTTTTTTTTTTTTTTAGGATTTGGAAATATTTCCAGCTGTTTACAGTGGTTGTCGGTCTCAGCTCTTTGCACTGCAGGGATTTACATAGAGATTTGTGACAGGCAATATCGAAATAAACGGCTGAAAACTATTCAAAGCATTGAGCTCATGCTGTTTTGGGGCCAGTATGTTGTCCTCATGAACCCAGCTCTTAAGTTGAAGGAAAGCCAATCTTTTTTTTTGGTCCAGCGAAAAGTTGCAGCAGAGTAGGGATCCATTGCTGCCATTGGCTGGCAGCAGGGGAAACGGCATTGCTGCTAACTAAGCTGTAGAACCAGTATGGCACTGGAATGGGTAAGTTGGGCAGAGGAAAACTCACGTCTTTGATGGTCACACAAAAGACGATGTTCACAATGGAATTGAAGCACACACCTGCACTCAAATGCTAGCAGATAAAAGAAAAAAGAAACATTTTATGCCCCTACTCCACCCTTTTTATGTACATAAACAAAATCCATACAGTTCACTTCTGCACTAGCAGCTTTAATATACACAATAGAGACTGGAGTGGAGTCATGAATGAATCTGATGGTAGTTGTATACATCATAAGAACAATCCAATACAAACAATTATTGATAGTGATGTTGGTCCTTTATCAGAAATGCCTTCAAACCTGATTTCTTTAAAAAAATTCCCACATTTTTATGGTTCAGTGCATTTTATAAGGCAAATGAATCCAATTTGATCTATAGTCAAATCAGTCATTCATTTTAATACTATCCTGCCATTCCAGTCCAGTTAGGTGCAGCCTAAGTTTAATTCAAATAAAATTCAGTCCAATTCAGTCTCCAATTAAATGGCTTTTGAAGTAAGAAATGCCATTTTAAAAAGTATTTCAGTTTCTGTTGTTGCTAAGAGCAACGCAAAGGATGATCTGTGTATTTTTAAGCATGCCTGTTTGTTTCCTGCGTGTTTATTGGCACCTTTCTATAACTCTGTATTTTATCCCAGAAAGCTCTTTCCCAGGTCAGAGCCTCGTCGTTTTGCCTGACTTGTGATTTATGACGCACCGGGGTGTGTGTCTACCCCCTCGCGTGCGTCTTTCTGCTTTGCTAATGTCTCTGAATTTATCTCCTCCCACAGCATATTGGCGGGTGTGCCCCGTCTGCCTAATCGGTGGATGTTAGACACGTTCAGCCGACTGTGTTATTGCTGCAGACATTTTTTTTTTTTTTTTTTGCTTTTGCCATCTGTGCACATCCTGTTTTAGTCTTGTACGCTTACAGTATTTGTGTGTTGGGTGTTCCCTGTGCTTGTTAAGCTGAAGTTTTTAACATTTTCCTTCCCACCTGTGATCTTCCTCTTCCAGCTTATCCAGGAGCTTATCCAGCCACAGCTCCCACCTACACTCCCAACCTCTATCAAACAGGCAGTCCTGGGTATCCACCAGGTGAGCGCCTGCTTTCAGACTTTGTTTTTTCTGTCATCATCGATGTTTTCTATAACATATCTGACAAACTTGTCTGGTTTTTAAAAATGGAACTTCAGAAGAGCTTTATTTAGAAGTCTCTATTTTTATTTATTAGTATGTATTATTTGTATTGAAAGCTTCCTCTATCGCATGTGTCAGGGTTACTGCAGAGCCTTAAAAAGTTAATTTCAAGATCGTAGTTTTAAGCCTTAAGTCTTATAGTTAGATTTTCGAGCTAAGTTCTTAAATGATGTCTGGTTACATCTTCTAACTACTTGCCTCTTCAGTTGACTTAATGTTTTTTCTTTTCTTTTTTACGTTGCGTTTCAATTGTGTAGGCAAATTAAGCACATTCTCATACATTAGCTGCTTGTGGTTTATGTTGATAACACAGGTTTGAATGTTTTGCAATTTAAGAAAAACAACGTATAAAGAACTCAGAAGATTTCAATGGATATATTAAAAGCTAGAGCTGGACAATAACACACATTATCCAGATATTGATCAGTACAGCTGGAAAAAAATGCACCATTATTCACGATGTATTCCCAGTTTAATTAACTAAGAGCTCAGAACTCAGAGCTGGGAGTAAAACTGTTTACGGTTTCAGCTGCCACATTATTTTCTACCTTAATTTGTATTTAGATTATGAATTTAATCCTTTCTTAAAACTACAGTGCATCTAAAAGAAGACATTATTGAGTTAAATTATTTCAGTAATTGAATTTAAGCAGGGTAACTAACATTTAATGTGGATTTATTACGCATTTCTATTCAAGCTCAGGCACAGTTAACATCTTACCAGTCTTCCCCTTCATGGGATATTCTGAGCTTCCACAATGCAGTGGTTACATCTCCTGCTTTTGAATGTTTTCCCACTTTTTTTGTTTTTCTTGGATTATATTTCTGAAATTAATCACACATTTAAAATAATACAACCCTTGAAAGGAGCATTTATTTATTCTTTTGGATAGAAATAATTAAAACAAATAGTAATGTAAAGTAGTATGTGTATATTTGTAGATGGAATATGGTCACACAAAATCTCTGTGTTGTTCTCCAGACTGTTGTTTACAGGCTGGGCCTGCCAAACATACAGGTACATCCACCCATATAAACAGCTGTCAGTCAGAGCTCCGCTCCTCCTTTGTCTATAAAATCCCTGCACAGCACCGTAGAGTAGAAGGAAAATGGTTCAGAGAGTCCAGAGGATTGAAACACTCATTTACCAGAAAGTTCTCTTGCTAACAGAATCATAAAGCAATGCTTGTTACACATCTTATTTTTGTCTAGCGACTGTGCTCAATAGCCCCGCCTAGTGGTGGCATTTATTTTAATGCCCCTTTAATGTTCTAAACACCCCATTTCTAGAAGGATGCCCTAACCCTGTCCTCCTGATCTACCATCCGGCAGCTTTTAGGTGTCTTCTCCATCACAGCTGAATGAAATGAGTTGCTGATTAACAAGCCTCAGCTGAGCAGAGGGGCATGCTGGGAGAATTCAGAAGTTAAATTCAGAGTTATTGGGACAGAGATGGAATTAAAAGTTGCAGGATGGTAGCTCTTAGGGGTGTAAATCACATCCATCATGGCGATTTGATTCAGTATCGATTTCCTGACCCAACGATTCGATTATTTTCGATACTCAAGAATACACCACGATTCGATTAATCGATTAATCAGTAAAAAAAAAAATTTCTTCTTTTTTTTTTTTTGTACACCTTACAGGCTAAACAAAGTTTCAAGTTTGAAATAAATCAATGAAAGCTGTAACATCGTTCTGCATTTTCTTTTTTTTTTTAAACAACAGCAAATAACAGAAGTAGAAAAGTTGTATCAAAAAGTACTGCAAAAATACATAATCAGTGCACGCCACGCCCCCTTGAGAGACGCTCCGCTGCTCCTCTCCCAAATTGTAGCCGACCGCAGACAGGAGGCCAGCGTGTTCTGTTTTTATGACCGAAATTGCGGAAAACAACTCGTGAAGTTTGACCCGCTAGAAGAGCGAGGTGCGCGAGAACGCTGGGA
>NW_015150907.1:300727-316631 GCF_000732505.1 Cyprinodon variegatus | reverse complement strand
ACACCCCTAGTAGCTCTTAGGACTGGATTTTTTTATGCTTATAAAATAAACAAAAAACATGATTTTAAAACGTGATGCTCAGCATTACTATGTGCTGTTTGTTTCCAGACTTGATGAATAATCCTCACAAGTAATGAATTGGATATTAATTGAATTATTTTGATTTTTCCTTAAATTAACAGACACGATTGTATGAGGGGAAAGAGTCTTAATCAGAAAAGACTTTTGATCGATTTACTGTGAGGTTGTTTTGAATTAAGATGGTGCTAGCACAGCGCTAATGCTTTCTGATAATTTGTCTTTTAATAAAGACTGTTTCCTTAGCAAGGGGAATTCAGGGCTGTCCTATTGTCTTTGATTCATTTGTAACAAAGGAAGGAGCAGCTTTTAGAGTCCTCTGCTGCTCCTCTTGAAGCTGCCTCCTCTCTTCCCCTCCCTTAGTTTGGTTTATATCTTTTAGAAGTCCAACAAAAATTATCTGCTGCTGCTGTATTAATGTATGCTTGCAGGCGCCTTTCTGTTGGGCCTAATTTATGATGGGATTAAAATAGTCCATTTTCTTGTCCCTTTAAGATGAATATAGTCCCAGATAAGCCAGCTGTGGAGAAACGCACCTCGGGCTTTTATTCTTCAAGACCATTAACAGACTGCTTTTTTTTGTTTGTTTTATTGGGGGGTTTTTTTCTGTCGGCCCTTCTTTTGTGTAACAGTCTACCACCATTGTCCCTTAAAGCCCTGCATGCACGCTGGAGCGATGAATGACCGTGAGAGCAGGCATGCAGACACACGCTCCAACATACAAGCACTGGTAGAGAGAGAGCAGCTCCAGCTTCTCTTTGTTCCCTTGTCCTTGTGTGAGAGAAGGGCTTTTCATAAGCTATGCAGCAGCTAGCTAGTAGCATGTTTGACCTTCAAGCTCCTCCAGGTGGCTGCTCAGAGGTACTGCACCCGCTCTGAGAGCAGACTGCATGGGAATGAAGCCGAATGAGACAAACGCTTTCACTGAAATGTCAGGCTTTCAGATAGAGATGTAATTTATAAGCGATGATTTACTGTAAAACTATTTAATGCCCCCTCTGTTTCTCTACAGTATGAATTATTCGCCAAATGTAGGCCATAGTTACTGATTACACACTTTCTTTCTTCTTTTCTCTGCTCAGTAAAAGGAGGCTTTGATTAAAGCTCCAGTTTAAGCCTGCTAAATGAGATTTATTTTTTAGGATAGATGGGCTTCGCTTTGCTAAATGAGGCTCAGCTCCTTATGAATACAACCAGTCCCCATCTAGTGGTTTTTATAAGAAATGCATAAAGAGTAAAATCCAAAAGAATAATCTGTTATTTCCTACCTTTCTGGAGAAGTGCAGGCTGGTGCAAAATTGATATCCCCTTGGGCAGTGGTTTTATGACTTTAATGTGATTTATTTCTTATACAGTCCCTGAAAGAAATTGCTGTTTATATTTATTTTTGGATTTTCTTTGCGCTTTTGATTGTAATCTGCTTTGAGGCTTTTGTTTCTCAATTTATAGTTGCTCGGTTGATTGATAGCAGCGTCACAGGAGCAACAATAGCTAATATTCAGGAAGAGGTCGGCTCACAGTGACAAGCTGGATATAGTAATCACCTGACTCTGCACTTCCTTTTTAGCTTCCTCAGAGTGTTTCTGCATCTTATCAGCAGTTACTGCTTTAGGTTTTATTGCTCTTATCAGCTTGGGCTGAGGATGCAGTTAGTGGCTGTTTTCTCTGGAGAAGTGCTTCAGGCTTCGCTGAAAAGGGTGAAATACGTGCAGAACTAGGCAATTATTCTGCTTCCAAGATCCATTCCTAGACAACATGTTTTGAAAAATATGCTATATATATATATATATATATATATATTATATATATATATATATATATATAATATATTTGTGTATAATACAATGATAATTTGAAATGCCATCATTCTCTTATCTTGTCTACTTCTGGATATTTTCAGGATATACCCCAGCGGGAACCCCGTACAAAGTGCCCCCCACTCAGTCCAATGGAGCACCTCCCCCCTACACCCCCACTCCCACCCCGTACCCCACAGCCATGTACCCTATCCGCAGTGCCTACCCTCAGCAGAACCTTTACGCACAGGTAAGGGCTCTCACAGAGGACATGATAGTGAAAAGTTGCACGTTTTTTGAGGACTTTATTTCTCAATGTACTAAAAAAAACAATTTTTGTCAAACAAAATGGCGTGCATGTCTGTGCCATGGTTTGAATATAAGACTCTTTTATCTTAAAGACAGAAATGCGTAATCATATCAGATGTTTTACAACAAGACTGGATTTAATAAACCATTTCTATCTTTTTTATTTTTCTCATGCAGGATGAAATTTACAGGGGTCACTTACTGAAAACTGTTAACGTTTAAATAGATTTTTTAGTTGGTTAGTTTATTGACCTATTAACCGCCACAGCTTCATGTCTCAAGTAAACACTTTTAAAAACTTTTAGTAAAATACTTCTGTTCTCTTATGAACCTTACATTCTGTCCTAAATCTAAGCCTTTTCTTGGTCTGTTTCCCCCGGACAGGGAGCGTATTACACCCAACCAGTGTATGCAGCTCAACCTCATGTGATCCATCACACTACCGTGGTGCAGCCCAACAGCATCCCCTCCACAGCCCTTTACCCCGCCCCGGTCCCTGTCCCTGCCCCTCGCAACAACGGCATGCCTACCATGGGAATGGTAGCTGGGACAACCATGGCCATGAGCGCAGGTAGGACAAAAAACTCATTTCACATGAAAATGTGATGTTCAAGACATGAGACGCTGCTGCAACAATTAAAAAAAAATTAAAGTCAAAACTTAAAGTAAAGCATAACACGAATGCCCACAAACACAATTCCCTCCAACGGCCCCCATTTCAGAGACATAGACAGGTATTGGGTATTGCAGGCTGACGAAGAACCCAAACGACCCCCATTCCAAAGGGAAGGACCCGTTCGTCCGGTTCATTTAGCATGTTTTTTAGGTTTTTGGTCCATTCTATAAAGCCTCGAACTAGATGCTATTTCTGACATTTTTAATTGAAAAAGCTTCCTGGATGGGAAGGGAAACATCTACAAACTTGGAAACAAAGTCCAGCAGATATTTTTTTTTTTTTACTTTTTTGGAATGACTATGACCTGGATGACTGAGAATCTTCACCATCAAAGAACACATAGTAGATTATATTCTTTTATAAAAAAGAAAAACTCCTTTTCCTTTTTTTTTTTTTAAAATTCCCTCAAAATAATTTCAAGTTTGCTATTTATTTATATTCAGCTGCTCTGATGCTGTTCTATTTAGTAGGTTTCTGGGTTGTTTCTCCACTAGGACTGTAACTAACAATCTTTTTGCTAATAGAAAATCTCTCAAATATTATTGAGAGATTATTCGTTTCTTAAAGAATTATTATTTTTTTTTTTTACACAATTTAAACCCAGTTAAACTAAAACTATTCCACTTGAACAGTTCTGGAGCATCTAGAGCATGACAAAGTTTTTTACAATTTTGGTAAAATCACTGCTCTAAGTTTGCTCTGTCAGCTAAAGGCATGTTTCAGAGTCTCCACTAAATGATTAATGAATTACTAAGTTCATTGATGACTATTTCAGTAATAGATTAATCAGATTTTATGAGCCTTTGTCTCCACCTGCTTTTAACACCTTGAGATTGGAGTAGGTTGCTTGTTGCTGAGGCAGGTTAAATGGTCAGATTTAAGCCGGGCGTACAGTGTGCGATTTTCGGGGCGATTTTCCAGGCGTGCAAGATTCTTTCGATCGGACAGACTTTCAGCCTGATCGTGAGTCGTGTAGTGTACAGGGGGTTACGAGGGGCGTTCAGCCTCTCATGACCACCTCCCAATCAGGAATTGTGAGGTCGGGAGAAAATCAAACATGTCGTGGGCCTGACCGTCCTGACCATCGTGGGCAAATCGATCAGTGCGCATGTGCAAAGAAGGATTCTTCTGTAAACACAGCAGCATGGCACTGATGCAATGAGTGAAATGCAGTTCTGTCTGTAAACTTGACAGACCGTAGTAGCCGCGTTTGCCCAGCCATGTCTTTTTTCCAAATACGTTGTCTCCTTTTCTTTTTAGGACTTACAGCACAAAATTACACAAATTGCCAAGGCAACGCGTTTCACTATAGTGAGCCTTATATTCCCCTTCTATTTGGTTGGCTTCTGGATAGACGAGTCAGAGCAGCTCCATCTCACTGCGGAGCTGAGTCCGACATGCTTTTTAGTTGTAAAGTGTGAGCAGGTAGATTGCATGACAGCATCGGGCCGAATATAAATCGTAAGCTGTGAGCTCACAGCTCACACTGTACGACTAAACTGCAGGGTTTAGTCGGTGTTATTTAGGTTGGTGAGTCTCAAGGCTTTTTGAACGTACTGCCGGTTTTCAGGTATAGCTCCATCCATCTTCCCAGCAGCTTTGATCAGGTCCCCCCGAAAAAAAAATAAAAAATATTTTCATTGAAACCTATGCTTGCATTGCGATGCTCCCAAATATACAGTGCCTTGCAAAAGTATTCTGCCCCCTTGAACTTGTTGACCTTTTGCCGTATTTCAGGCTTCACACAGAATTAAAATGTAAACTTTTTATGAAGAATCAACAACAAGTGGCACACAATCATGAAGTGGAATGATATTTTGGGGCTATTTTTAAACGCTTTAACCAATAAAAAGTTTTTAAAAATCGGTGTAGACAATTATTCACCCCCCTTTAGTTTATCCTTTTAAGTGCCTCCTTTTTCTGCAATTATAGCTACAAGTCGCTTGCGGTATGTCCCTATCAGTTTTTTTTTCATCATCATTCAGGTCAAGGTCAACATTGGATCATTAAGAGATCCTCGCTGAACTTCTGGAGCGAGTTTGCTGAATTAAAATGCTGATTCATTTTGCACGCCCCACTCGTCACTTTTTTTATTTCTTAAAAAAAAAAAGCTAAAGATATTCAATAAATTTTGTTCCACTTCATGATTATCTCCCACTTGTTGTTTTTTCACAAAATATAACAACTTTATATCCTTATTTTTAAAGCCAGAAATGTGGCAAAAGGTTGAAAAGTTCAAAGGAGTCGAATACTTTTGCTCAGCTCTGTATGTAGCTTTTCATTTTGATCATTCGCATCAATTCTAAGAAAGTCTGTGGTTAAAAGTAGAAGTCAACTTGGTTTCAGTTTTTCTATGAGGCTTATAGAAGGTATAGCAGAAGAAATGCTTTAGTATTAATGGTGGTGTTAAATCTATTTAGGGACCCTGCTGACAACGCCCCAGCATGCACCAATAGGAGCACACCCAGTTACTGTGCCAACCTACAGGCCCCAAGGGACGCCCGGTTACAGCTACGTACCGCCTCACTGGTAGAACCCACCCATCATGTGAGTATCCACCGAGAAGATGCTTCCACCTTCTGTTTCTGTTCTGCTTCTCCCTTTTAACTCACTAACAGCCTGTCCTCGTGTTCTCTGCTCTCCCCAGCAGATCTGGAGTCCACCATCGTATGCAACAGCTCAAATATTACACGAGCTCCCAGCGGTAACCATGAGAACTCGGCACCTGTCTGCAAGAACAAAACTAAAGTGCAACCGCCACTTTACTATTATTATTATGCGACATTCTCTAATGTTTTTACAAAGGCTGCTTTTAATTTTTTTCATTACTTTTCTTTTCACTTCCGTTTGTTTGCCAACCAGTCATTACCCTCTTTTTATTTTTTGTACTTTCTCTTGATGGTTTCATTTGAATTCCTCAGTTGTTGTTTTTTTTTAAGCTTTTTTTTGCCGCGTCTGCCATTGGAACTCCAGAAAGGACTCTCTCGCCCAATCACAGGTGTCGGTCGGTTGCTTGGGTCGCTCCTGTTTCTGTGTTGTGCTGGTGCGTGTGTGGTTCCCGCCAGCAGCCGCTCGGTCCGCCGGAAAACATTGGGCATCATCATCACCATTATCAGCGACTATTGACTAATGCTGCCAAATTTTCTAACGACTAGATATCAGCACAGGGTTTTAAAAATCATCAGATTATATTTCTTTTTTTTTTTCTTTTAAAGGGGTAATACTTGTGTTTTTACATCCTTTAATCTACACACCTCAATTGCTTTACTTTTTTTTTATTATTTCCAACCTACATCTTCATCCCATTTTATTTTTTTGGGGGAGGGGGGGTGTTCAGTCCGATCTCGCTCGTCTTCCAAATGGTAGTAGCTGTATGTCCGTCATCCCGTCTGTTACCTTAGTCGGTGCTGTGAGCACTTACAGACCACGACCCGTCGTGTCAGCATTACATTGTACCTAGTACACGCTAACGAAACGATTCGCCGACTGCATGCTACACGCTATGCAGGCAGGTATGTCTGGACAACATTTGAACCTTAACCTAGCTAGTTTGGGTCACATAAGTGACTTTAATGTGGGAGGGTTGGTGCATTTAAAGTAATATTTTTTTGGGGGGGAGGGTACACATTAACAGATACAGACTCTTAGTGGCACTTACTGTACAGTAACTCCAGGTTAAAGAAACAAAAAGAGAACCACACAGTGATCTGCAAGACATCAGAGAAGGGATTTGGAAAGGATTTTATAGAAACTAGGAAATGGCAGTAGGAGGATATAACACAGTCACAGGCAAGGATATTTTTCTTTCAAGGTATAAAACATTTATACCTCAGGATTTTGTCGCTTCTCGGTTAAAGAGAAGGACACATGGTTATTTATGTAGACTAGATTGCTTTTCTGGCTGTGGTTGTGTGATCTCCTCCTACCACTTCCCAGGCGAGGACTAATAAACCCACACAACACGATGAGGCGAATTTAATGAAGGGCCAATAAAGTAAAACCCACTGACGGATAGACCTCGGTCTGATCCACTGCTGCTGAATGATAGGAAACCTTTTGGTTCCGACAGGAATGCCACAGACTAACTTTAATGTTTTTTGTGGAGGTAGAATAGAAGAGGGCTGCAATGCTTTCACTTCCAAACCTCTTTGTTTGTCCTCGCCTGGAGGAGATTAGTGAAGAGGGTTAAAAAAAAGGATTGTGGGGTTTAATGTTTAGATGAGGCGTGTGGCATTTGTTCAGGATTAAATACTAGCAAAAAAAGTGGAATAAAAAGATGAAGTTGCTTCTGGGCATAGGCCGGTTCCCTCAATTCAGATATAAGCAGCTAAAGTTAAAAATAAATCATTTCTAATTGTATCACTCCTGTGGGTTAAAGTTCTCTTATTTAGATATAAGTACCCCAGTGATTAGATAACTTTATTGCATGGAGCCCCCTCCCCACCTGTTGCTGGGGATGGAAAGCCTGCTACATTTCACTGGCTGTCTTGATTACAAAAGACAATTTTTGCCACTCAGGAATATTTTTTAAACAGTGCTACACAATTTAGGAAGTTATCAATTGCAGCTGACTAAAATCTTCTTTTCTTGATGAAAAGGAATCAAGGAAAAGATATATCAGCAAACCAATTATTGCATCCGTTTTCTTTTTAAATTTAGGATATTATCAGCATTAGAACTGCGCCGATTATTGCAATTCAAGATGTGCAGCCCTATTTGGAACATTCTCTGCCGTAATATCTTAAATTTCTAAAATATAAAAAAAATCCAATTCTATATTTGGGAGCAAGTTACAGTATCAATACAATGGTCAAAGTTTATAACATGGTTATAAATGTTAATTAATCTCTTAGCAGCTGTAGGAATAACTGTTGCTTTTTTGTATTTAAATACGAGCGGTTATATAATGTTTTCCATATAAGTTTCTGTGCAAATTCACTCAAGGTTCACTCTGGATCTTGTACCGGCCCATGCCTAATCGCATCTTTTAACTTAAAGACCTGTACAGTACAGATTATTACAAGAAGCATATACAGCTGGTAATGCGGATGGTGAGGTTTGATTATTGCAATAAAATAAGAGAGAAACTTCAGCTGGTGGCGTACAGTAACTATTTTATTGAAAATGTTCAACTTGTTTTTCAAATATCGCTTATCGTAATAATATCCATATAGGAAATCGCGACGTTCAATAATTAATACTGCAAAGAAGTTAAGAACATATCAGACGTTTTGGGGTATTAAATAACCTTGTGAGGAATTATTGCACAACGTTTAAGATAAAGGAAAAAAAAAAACTTGACTATATCATAATTACATTTTAAGTAACAGGTACTTAGGCTTTGTAGTGCAAAATGGAGGAAGAAGCAATTTATATCATAATTAAAACAATAAGGTGGAGTGTTTGAATTATTATTAGTCAAGATATTTGTACACTAGTAGGTTAATTCTTAAGAAGATATTACATAATGCCGCTGTCGGAGGAAAATGCGCTTTTTGCTGAATATCTGGTGGATAATAATGAAGAGTTTTAACCATCATTAGATTCTGTAGATTTAAAATAAGACTAAATAGGAAGGGGGAAAAAAAACGTGATTTTCTTGCGACAGCAGTGATGTTACTCTACATTAAGATTGTTTAACCAACCACTACTATTGTCAGTATTTCCGAATTAAATCCTCGTTTGCTTTTCTTTTTTTTTTTTCTCTCTCTCTCCTTCTCTCCAATTGGTCAGTTGAGCATAATGGGTATGCATAATATTGAGGTGTCTTACAATAGCATTGGATTTTTAGGTTTAAAAAAAAAACATGCAGTATATTTAAAGAGCAAGTGGTACAGTAATGTATTTCTAGCTAAGCATGGTTGCATTAATGTGGCAGCTACTGTTTGTGCTTTGTTTATTTTATTTAATGTTTCTTTTGGGTTTATTTTTTTCTACTTCTGCATCTCTGTCCTAAACATGGCTTTCACTCTGAGGGTAGAAGTTAACACGCTGTCTGTAAGTTGTAGAGTTTGGCTCCAGCTTCTCAGGTTTTAAAAAAAACTGCTGCCTGAATTCAGACATGCTGAGGGGCGTAGTGCTGATGGGGGCAGAAATGAGGTTTTGAATGATGTCTTTAAAAACCCTCAGCTTCCACACTTTTTTTTTTTTTTGTTTCCCTGTGCCATATTTCACCAATTTTCATTTAGTCCTTAACAGTTCCTTCTTTCTTATAATTGGTGAGCTGATTCTGTGTTACGTCTTGCTTCCCGTGGAATCTGTGTTTTCCTATTGCTGTCCTTTTTCTTTCTTCTTGCGTTGTTGACTCTTATTACCTGTCTGACTTTCTACTCTTTCTGTATCCTCTGTGTTACTCCGGGCTATTTTGCATCCCTCCTTTAGACATTTAATTTCCACTTCCTTGGGGATGCAAATATCTGTCCCTTTAGTGTTTTATTTTCCACTTGATTGAGCGTATTTCTCTTGCAGATTAATGTCAGTTTGACCTTTGCTACACTTCCCACCCTCACCTGAACTGCAGTCTTATTGATCATTCTTAATAATCAACTGACCCTTTTTAACACTAGATGTCACTAGTGACAAAGTCAACAAATGGCATCTTTATGGTTGAAGGCTTTGAGCCATCATGCATAGAATAGGGTATTGTATCTTGAGCACTGGCATTATATGATCCAAATGGTCTTTTAGGGACATTTCCAGAACTTCTTTTCTACGGTAACAAAACGGGACTGAAGATGAAGTCTCTTATTTGTTGCACTAAGAGTTTTCTGAGCTGTGGACCAACCTGGTCTGTGCATGCTGTGGTATTTTCATTTTTCTCACCAGAGGCTAGTAATTGAAAATAGTTTTATTTTCTTATACATTCTTATAAATGATTACATTTTTCGTCATTTTTTTTTATATGGCGGTGCTAAAACTGAAAGGCAAGAATTTTAAACTTTACATGTTTATACAACTAAACTGCAAAGGTAAAACAAATATTTGGAACAATCTGCAGTGAGACTAAATATGTTTTTACAAATCTATCTAGCAAAGACGGTGGCGTTTTTTCTGGATCAAATCTTATCAAAAAATGTCTTTAAGACAGAACATGGTCACTGAACTAGTCTAGAATTATTTTTAATTAAATTAATCGATTTATTTTTTATTTTTGTCAGTGATTTTATTGCAAAAATTAAAAGAATTAAGTTGGCTACTAAAAAAGTTTGTTTTAATTGGAAAATGCAATACCTGCTTTTAGGGTTCTTTTTTTTCATTGCTGGTTTCTGACGAGATCATCGAATACCAGGACATGCATGGTGCCAACACTATAGGGCAGATCCACAGAGGTGGAGCTGAGAAACAGGACTACATTTCTTAAATTATTCCTGTTTGTCAGGGAAGGCCAAAATGGGCCTGCCTATATAATTCACTTCATTCCTTTTTTTTCACCTTTTTTTTCCAATTTGCACTTAAATGAAAGGGATAACATGTTGGTGTGTTCTGGGAGGGACGTGTGCAAAGTAGTCTTAAACATTAATCTTTAAACATTTCTCCCCTTCATTTGGTCCGTTCTTACATTTCCAATAGGTTAATTGTTTTTTCAGAGTGAAAATATGACCAGAAAGATTTATTACCTCCTCCTACTTCTAAACTTTGCTTTGTTTCTTTTTTTTTTTCCTGCTGCCTTGCAGTTTCTGGGTCTTAGTTTTTCATGGGTGAAGATTACAACACTACTATTGAACTGAATAGTAGGCTTTTAATTGTCTTTGATGTTCTTGCTGCAGATTTTTATTTTTGTTTTTAACTTGTCAGAGGTCTCTCTTGGTTTTGATTTGACACTAAATGTGATGCAAAAAGTGGAAAATTCCTTGTCTTCCAAAAGGAAAAAAAAAAAGAAAAAAAAAACACAAACGTGTACTTGTATCGCGCTCGGATCGAGTAATAGGAACAACCCCATCTTTGGAAGTTTTTAGTTTGGTACCCAGTTTGCACATGCTAATGGTATCTCTGTTACCGTAAGGTTTGTGTTTGAAACTGAAGCCCAACGTCTGTTCAGCGTTGAGAGAAGTGAATTGTATGTTAGCTATTTGGTCCGGAGTGAAGGACCAGCGTCAGGCTTGTGATATGAAGTGTAAATTGTTTTGTTTTATTATTTTTAATTTTTTTTATTAAATGTATTTTTGTTGTTGTTTGAGGGTTTTTTTTTTTTTTTTTTAAGATCAGTTAGTGATCTTAGTACTATAACTAAGCCAAGTTTGTAATTGTATTAATTGTATATTTACTGTAAAATGTAGAACATTGAATAACTATTAAAATTTTCCTATAAAAGGAACACTGCTTTTTGAACCTTTATTTTTTTTCTGTCATATTTCATACTCGCCCACTCTGCAACATTCAAACGTATCCTGAAAATTCAGAGGTGAAGTATTCCTCTGTTGCACATGTTCTAAAGTCATGACATAGAGGAACAAAGATTTGTTGTTCAACTTGGGGTAAAGGAAACCGACTGGAAGGGACGACTTTCACTTCTGCCTGAGGCCGTCCGCAGACATCCGATGTTAAGCAATTCCAACCACTGGTTGGATGCCATTCCAACATGACTTCAAACACTAATCCAATGTTCATGTTAAAACACAATGTTTACGAGGCATGTTATTATTCCAGCACCTGTTTAGAGTGAAAAGCCAAGAACTGGAGAATTCTGATTTTTTTTTCCTTCACTTTTTTGTTTTTTAGGCCTGAAGAAGTACATTAAAAACAGAGAGGAAAATATGCTTCCAAATTGTATTTCTTCACCTGTTGTCTGAATGTCAGCTTTTCCCTCCATATTTTTTTTTTTTGCACATGTTCCTACCCTTATTGTGTCCTAGCGCTTCCCTCCACCCCTCTCCTGTCTGTCCTGAAACCAGCATTTTATTTTCTCATCTTATTCCCTTTTCACCTCTTCTGTATATCCTAAACCCTTTATAGGGAAAGTCAACATTTTTCATCACTTGTATACACCCCCCGTCCCTCAGTGAGGTCTAGAAGCACAAGATCCATGATATCCAGCCCTTCAGCAAAGATCCTCTTACAAGGCTGTACATCTTATTTTTGCATTTGACCAATTAGATGAGCCCATGAAATATATATTACCTAATGTAAATTAAGTTGGAAAAAAAAGTTAAGTCAAGGAAAAAGGTAAAAAGCTAATTGAAAAATTAAAAAGTAAAGTTAAAAGTTAATAATCCTAGTTAACAATTGTATTTAGGTTTATAAACTAAAAAATTTAAGTGCCAGTATCGGCATTAATGCCTCTAAGGTTATTTTGTACCAAAAAAAAAAATAAACGTTTCTTTCAGTTTGAGTGTTTTTCATTAATTTCTCATATACTTTTGTTATTTTTCTTATATGTTCGGGCAAGTTGGCGTCTTTTTGTTATTGCAGACATTCATTTTTTGCCATCAAAATATCCATATTTTTTATGTTACAAAGGTAATAAGGTCTTGTCCTGGATTCCAATAACACTATTGGCTTGAAGTTTAGATTTTTTTTTTTTTTAAGTATTTTACTGAGTGCCCTATAAAGGGTTAATCCTTCCTTGCACGTCTATCCATTCCCTTTTGTGTATTTTCTTTAACGATTCCTTGTCTAGTCAAAGTTATTTTTGTACAAATAGCAGGCAGGTAAAAACTAGTTTGGATGATATAAAAGCTCAAGTCTTAACCAGTTCAAAGCACAGGCTTTTAGATCATCTCTTGTACGTTCAGCCAACAAAGACAAACATCCTGCTGCAGCTGATTCTTATCTGCAAACAGAATTTACTTAGTCAACTCTTGAACGAGCTGTACATAAAAAAACACCATTAGGTGGTCTGCAAAACCCAGAGGTTGTTGGAAGCCCTCTTCTAGCAAGATACATTCATTCCAGAAGTCTAGCTCAAGCGGTAAACACGAAACCTTTTCAAGGCTTATTGTGTGAAAGCAGTTGGTTGATTCTTCAAAGGACATTTCTTTCAATGAATGAGTTTATGCAAAAGGATTGAGGCGGAAGAAAAAGATGCTCACCTTCAGTTTTATGCAACCTCTGCTGTTTTCTGACAAGTTGATTTAAGTATTTATAAAAAAAAAAAAAACTTTTAGAGGTTTAGTGAAACAGCTTGGGGTATGGGTTGGGCTTAACATGACGAAGATGGTGGTGTTAAAGGATTAGAAAGACACACTTCTGTCAAAACTTTGCGTCTATGCCCATACACGTCTCAATTACGACATCACAACACTAATCATTCAACGTGGTTTGATCTACAGATAATTTTTAGCACAACCGATTTGCCATTGGGAGCTTCTGACAATCTATAAAATTGTTCCAATTTTGAATCGAGGCATAGTTTTTTTTTTTTTTAATCCTTAAACGTTTTGGAATCTGGGGGTTCAAGGCCTTTAAAGTTTTTGAAAATGGCCATAAAAAGTAAGACAACCATCCTTGAAATTTAATGTCTTGGGATTTTAGGTTTGAAATCTCGGACATGATATGCTGTAAGTTTGTTCTGTGTTTGCTAAACCCTGGATTCTATGCTAATGTGTGTGTGTAACAGGACATGCATCACTGGGCACAATATTCTTGCAGGTGTTTTACCATAAAATGCTAATTTCAGGATGCATAGCCTACAAAAGTGTGGAGATGTCACAAGATCTGGTCCGCTTATTAGAGTTAGAGCTCTTTTAACAGACCTTTTCCATTTCCCAAAGGAGGAATTGAGCATAAACAAGCCCTCCTTGTTGATATATACTATCTCCCAGGCTGAAGTAGCCTCTCATTTAATTAAAAGAAAGAAAAAAAAAAAAAAGAAATTGAATTGAAAAGCTTAAACCTATTGGGAAACAATTGTTGGGTCTTTTTGAAATCATAAATGATAAAAATTTTAATATTTTATATAGATGTTGACAGGCATCCACGATCCTACAACATCTATAGAAGTTTTCTGGTTGCAGTCTGTAAATAAGGGGTAATTTTTCTAAATTTCTAGTGAAATTTCAAAACGTAGCAAAGGCCTTTGTGTTTAAAGGTCTTATGAACGTACAACACTTTATGTGAAAGATGAGAATTTGTGTATTTGTGGCAACTAGACTGATACTTCTTTTGAATCATTAGCTTTGTGACTGGTTCAGCTTTAAAAATGACCAACTAAAGGGTGTACGGTCTATAATTGTGATGAAGAAAATTCCTCCAAACAGATTACTGATTTTATTTTAAACCATCAAAACATTCCCATCGTTTGTATTCTGAGCTCTCACACCAACAAGCCCATCCTGATGAACGATGCATCCCTGCAAGCAGCCTCTTGGGATTTGGTCATGTAAATCATCTAATCTTTTGGCTTCTCCAAAGTCTCTCCACACACACAGACACACACAGAGACATAAACTCAGTTAAAGAAAAAAAAAAAGGCTGCTGTAATTTAATCTAGAGAGTCAATAGAGACCAATAAACTGCTTTACAGCAGCTCGATACAATGACATTTAAAGAGTGACGGACAAAGAGCGGAAATCGTCTGTCTTCATAATCACACTGCTGTGGAAAGTCGAAGCTCGTCTGAAATCAATTTCACACTTACTGATTTAGAAATTAAATCTAGAAGAGGCGACTTCAGATTGAACTGCTGACAAGTTTAAGGAATGATGAGCGATTATGTCCTGAAGGACAAACCATAATTAAAAAGGAGAAGTTATGACTTGGTTGCTGCAGCAGTGTGGACCAAAGCACGAAAAGAATCCAGAGGGACTGAGTTTGGTTATAAACTGAAGAAATACCGACATTACAAACAATAAAATATTTGGTTTCATTTTATTTTTTCACTGCTTAAACAAAAATAAGTCCATAACAGTCACGCCTATGTCTCCTTCAACGAGATTTCACTGGATCTGCACCCACATTTCAGAAATTATGAAATTTAAAGCTTTAATGAATGAATGATAGATTACTGTACATCATAGCAAAAAACTGGATGTTGCTGATAGTATTGAACCAAACATATATTCAGTTAATACAATCAGCGGCGCAGAGAAGGAAAAAATAATTCCTTACTCTCAAAATGCAGACGATGAACTTGGATAAACTCTAATTCTGTCCTTTAACAAACAGTACTCTGATATAACACAGCCTTATTAATCAAACTTTATGGAGATAGGTACATAAATGAAAAGCTATTTCTCAAGGGGAGTAATAAAAATGTTTGATAAATGCTAACACGCATTCATTTCTTAATAACTACTTAAAACTCTGAGTCAGTTTGTTACCATCCTGTATATCTAATTATCTCAACTAGTAGTTCTGGATCATTAATTAATACTAATAGAGTTATAATCAGTCTAGAGAAGATTGATATAGAATCACATTCAGGATGTTTGAACAATGCTAATGGTCATAAATTAAATTAAATCCAGGAAACAGGATGTAGTAACAGTGCTGCTAGGTAACCAGAGAATCAAGCTAGCGGTACATTACCATGAAGAATAGAATAACGGGCTCATGGTGAGAAAATGTACAAAAAAAAAAAAAATAGGGATTCCCTTCAAGATGATTAACAGATTTGTGTTGAACATCCTGTATGAAAGAAAAATCAAATATTGTGAGATTTCATTTCACATAACTCTTCAGGCACCTTTATGCAGCCTATGTGTAGACCTATTCTGTGAAAGGACCCAAAGTCAGCCCGACTTTATGATGGGCTGAAGACAGCTTTAAGCTACAGTGTTGGATCTTTAGCTAAATTTAAGGGTCAGGCTGCAGCGACATGAACAGCTCCCCTCACTGCTTCTCCAACAATAATGAGGCCGTCATGGCACAAAAAGGCTTCCGTAACCTCCACATCACCTTTTTTTTTAAGTGATGATAGGTTAAGGTCATGATAGGTGAACATGGGTTATTGTAAACATAATATTTTATTAGTCTGTATACGATCTAGATTTTATATAGGCCTAACTTGCCGCCGTCACATTCAAGCGTAATGGTGAGCTCTATGCTCACTTGTTAGTAGTTTGTCAGCTCTGACCTGCTGTAGAGCAAAGATGTCTGCCTCCTATAT
>NW_015150907.1:298880-300652 GCF_000732505.1 Cyprinodon variegatus | reverse complement strand
CAGGCACCTTTATGCAGCCTATGTGTAGACCTATTCTGTGAAAGGACCCAAAGTCAGCCCGACTTTATGATGGGCTGAAGACAGCTTTAAGCTGCAGTGTTGGATCTTTAGCTAAATTTAAGGGTCAGGCTGCAGCGACATGAACAGCTCCCCTCACTGCTTCTCCAACAATAATGAGGCCGTCATGGCACAAAAAGGCTTCCGTAACCTCCACATCACCTTTTTTTTTAAGTGATGATAGGTTAAGGTCATGATAGGTGAACATGGGTTATTGTAAACATAATATTTTATTAGTCTGTATACGATCTAGATTTTATATAGGCCTAACTTGCCGCCGTCACATTCAAGCGTAATGGTGAGCTCTATGCTCACTTGTTAGTAGTTTGTCAGCTCTGACCTGCTGTAGAGCAAAGATGTCTGCCTCCTATATTAGACCCGCTCCTATAAGACTGATAAGATGATAATAAATTACAAATGTATGTATGATATATATGATTTCTGTCAGTAAATCTCTGTAATTATTACACATTGTAACTGTAAGGGAGGAATGTAGTGATGATGGCTATCTTTATGATTTGTAGAACTCTGATATAATATCTGACAGAAATCCATGCAGTGAAATAAAGTTGTTTGTTTGATTAATACACTAACAGCCAGCCTTGGTTGAAAACCCATTGGCTCTTTAAAATTCTATAGTAGGGGCCAAGAGGAGCCAGTGCCCCAGTACTATTGTTTTTTGTCCACTGCACTGAAAACATGATGCTAAATTCATTTCTAATTATGATATTCTCTGATAGAAAATGTCATCTTTTACCTTGACACTTGAATATTTATTTTGAAAAGACAGGGCTTCACCTTAAACTTTATATAATATGCATTTTCCCTATCTCTTTTTTAAAATATGTGTTTTTCTTTTATGTGCCGTATTATAAAAAAGAAACAAACAACAAAAACCCTGGTCCCATCCTGGTCCCCCTGCTAAATTTGGCCAAGAACTGCCACTATCTATAGGTCCACTGGTGGACAATGGACAGGTAAGGGATATGGATAGATTATAATAGAAAACATTTATAGAGAACAACAAATTTGCCAACTTTTTTGCTTTATTTTATGTCTGTGCCACCCCCTGACAAAAGACTTCCCTGGGTGCTATATCAAAACTTTCTGTGCTTGCTCATACATTATCACAATATTTTTACAATAATTTATTAAAGACATGTTCCATGATATCTGTTGGAGCTATTTATTCTTTATTTCTTTATCCATTTGAATGGTGTTAATTTGCTAAATGTATATTTTTTTGTATTATTTACATTTAGGAATTAACACCATTTAAATGTATAGAGAAATAAAGAATAATTAGCTCCAACAAGAACTAAAAACAAAATCAGAGGGACAGGAACAGAAGCTCCAGCACCCCTAACCATCCCCTCAGTGCGCCCCTGGGGGAACCTTTCCACTGGTGTTCCACCGAAAGTCCACCCAGTTTACCAAAATAGAAGGTTTACCTCTAAAAGGTTCAGTTTTCTGGGTCATATCTGTATGTTTATGTCCTCGGCGTCGGCAGACCCTTTTCATAGGGGCATGTGCCCCGTTGTGGATCTGCGGTGCCTGGGTATGCCTGGGAAGTCTGGGGCAGGGATTTTAAAATTAATTTTAGGGATGCAGGATATTGGGATTTTGGCCGATATCCGATATGCCGATATTTTAAAACTCATGTAGCCGATAAACCATATCGATACCTATGTTAAAGCTCATTGAAAATAGCTGTT
>NW_015150907.1:291092-298462 GCF_000732505.1 Cyprinodon variegatus | reverse complement strand
CAGTTTTAAGGCTGATGCAGGCCGATACCGATAGGGGGCCGATTATATCGTGCATCCCTAATTAATTTATTTTCCACTTTCACAGCTCATGTCTCACAGATCCGCCGCAGCTCTGGTGCCCCCCAAGCTGACAGGAAGTGGATATGCTCACCACCTCCCGCCACAGTGCAGATGCATTGGAGAGAGGGAGAGAAATGGTGCAAGAAACATCCTTTTCCAGGATATAGCATATAGCTTTATTCTGCTTTCCCTGCCTCCTTTTTCAAAAATCAGGATGTGACCCAGCATGGATAAAGACAGCTAGGACTGATTTAAAGCACTTTAAAGAAGAATGAACAATCTGGGATTCACATGGAAGATAATAGAATATAGTCTACTTTTTCTAGATGTTTTTAATCTGCATAGTTGCTCATAAATAAACACTTTCTCAGAAAACAATTGCAAAAATATAAAGCTGACCAATAGATTCCCCCATTATTAAACTGGTACATTATTTTCTTAGGTTTGTGACACAATATTGAACCATGCAAAACACAGATTTACCTTCAAGAAGCCTCAGGGGGGCAAGATTTATGGACAAAATGTAAACAAAATGGAATTATGTTTTGTTTTTTTAATTTTTGTTGTTGTTGGCATTCATATAAATACACTGGTGTGATAAATTAGTATACAGTTGACATTTTTTGTATGTCTATTTTGAATTTATAGCTTCCCCTGGAGAAAACTCCACCAGCTGCCACTGGCCGAGATGCTACCATTTACTGTTAAAAAATGAACTTCCAGATCTCCCATTTTTCTGGCCATGATATACACACCTCATAGGATGATCACCATCACACCATCATAGGATGGGCCCCAACAGAAATGATAAAAACAGACATGTATGCACATAGAGTTGGTTTTTTTGTTTAGTTTTTTTTTTTCTTTTACAGTTGCACATTTCAAGTTTTCAGTTTTCAAGTTCATGTTTGCTGACAGATATTTAATGAAGATAAACTGTGCGTTCATCAGTAGTGGATTAGAGATTCACAGTTAAAGGGGAACACAGGTTTTTTTTACATTGGGCCCTTGATTTTACATTATTACGTCATGTTCTTCTCACCCATATGAGTTTTGTGTCATTTGGAGCTGTTCCGAACATATTCGGGTTTGTAATCCAAGTAACGTCTTCCTATGGGCAACGAGTTGAAGGCACAAACTAAACTGTTCATAATTTATTCTTTATGGTACGCCAGCATTTATAACATGTAGGCGAATCATTGTCCCCCAGACATCCGCGGTTATATTTTTTATATTTATATCTTTTAAAAACAAAGCGGCGTGTTTATGACGTCATTCGTGCGCGCCAGCTACCATTCATTCTTCCTGTCCGCTGAACTGTTGCTAGTTTTACTCACATGCCTGGAAGATGTCTAGTGCTACTACCACAGATGATCTCGCTCTCGAAATGGAATTGAACAATTCAGATTAGCTCGCCGAATGAATAGAAGGAGTAGAGCGTAGCCGCCTGTGGCCCGGGCTGCCTCTCACAACTTCAGTCTGGCGCGCGGATGATGTCATACATACGCCGCTTTGTTTTAAAAATAAATAAATATAAAATTTATAACCGCGGATGTCTGGGGGACAGTGATTCGCCTACATGTTATGAATGCTGGCGTACTATAAATGATAAATTATGAACAGTTTAGTTTGTGCCTTCAAGTCGTTGCCCATAGGAAGACGTTACTTGGATATAACAAAACTGAATATCTTCAGAACAGCTCCAAATGACACAAAAGTCATATGGGTGAGTAGAACATGATGTAATAACGTAAAAATCAAGGGGCCAATGTAAAAAAAAAAAAAAAATGGTTCTCCTTTAAGTTCACAAGTGGGCCAATTCAATTCAGTTTGGTTCAGGTAGATATTTAATGATGCAGAGAATAACAATCTGATTGTACAATTTATTTATAACGCTTTATAATAATAAATAAGTGGTTTAAATATTTGCTTGCGTGCTTGCATTAATTATCTGTGCCCATGCTTTTAAAAAAATAAATAATTACCCAAAATGCGAGCTTTACGCGCTCGCATTTTTTTGTGCCCTGTTGTGCCCCTGTATAGTATTGTGTCAGCTGACGCCCCTGTTTTTTGTCTAGAGCTTGGTTGTTAACCCGCTGCCTTTGTTAGAAAGCGCGCGCCTCTTCACGTGGTGGTGGAGACACAACAGGGCGCGCGCCAAGGAGCTCCAGCTCAGCTCCAGGCTGCAGCCGACGGACAGAAGCGGACACCTGCTCACACCTCAGCTCAGCGCACAGTTTACTCCCCGCTGCGATACAGAGGAAGAAACCGGAGCCTTATGGTCAATTCAAGCACTTCTTAATGTGGCCCGGGGTAAGTCACGCTTCTTTATGATTTATTTCCATGTTTTCTTGGTATTCCCTAGAGGAAACTTCGCGATTAAAAAGCAAACCTTGTGTAATCAATACACCAAAGTTGCCTCTGGTGAAAAGCATTCCACTGGAGTTAAATATTAAGTATTTTATGGCAGATCGCTTTAATCATTAAGGCTTTCGAAACTGACAGTATATAATGGATAAATCTGCAGCTTGAATCAACTGAGCGTGTTTTTTTTCCTGTTATGGCAGCGGATCTAATGAGAAGATCATATAAAACAGCTTAACTAAGCAAACTTTCACACCTGTTTTAAACTTCACCTAAACAAAAAGTGGTGTATTTTTATATAGGGGAGAGAAATTGACACATGGTTTTTTACCATGTTTTTTTTAAGTATAAAAATGTTATATAGTTAATGCTGTAAGTCATTTAAAGGTTATTATTTTTGCACTTTTAGAAACTAAGATTGCTGTTCTTTCATCCTCAGACAGAATGTAGATATGAACATCAGAGAATCTCAGATTTCATGTTTTTTTCTTAGTTTCTCTGTTGAATTTATGTCTGGACTTGGACTGAGCCACTAAATCAGGGTCCTGCAATGTTTAATAAATGTCTAATAAATAAATGTTTAATAAAAGCAACTGAATCCCACCTTAAATTACTTTATCAACATAAAACCAAATGTTTATCATTTAATTATGTTTTGTTGAAGTCAGATGCACTTATATTTTATTAATTTTCTGCTTAAAAGAGAACCAAAAAACCTTTTTTGTATTCTTCTTTAGTCTATTAACTAAAATCCAAACCAAACACTTCATTGTATGGCTTCAATGTGAGTTTATTCTTTTTATATTCAAGTTTTGTGAATATTTTTGCAAAGCTCTTTAACCGATTGATGTTAACTTATCCTTTTTTGTATAGAATAGGGAGAACCTAAGCCCCTGTCAGGCTTCATTCTTTCAACCGATGCTGCAAGTTTTTACTGGAAGCAAGCAACAAGGTATGATGATCTACAGAAAAATGGTATCAGATTTCAAATGCCATTAGTAAAGCTATGCCAGAAATCAACAAAGGAATCTGGTGATGATATTTTCCCAAGTATTTCTCCCAGTGTTTAATTCCATCTTTATGTTTCTTGGCTGCTTGGAGGTTGATGATTTTATATGTTAAAACTTTTCTGTTTTTGGTTGATTAGTAATCAGCAGATATTTGCATGTTAAATGATCTAATCCAACCAGTTTTCTTATGTTCCTCTGCAAAGGTCTGAAAATTCAGCACTGGTAGTACTCTAAACTTTTCCTCTATGTCTGAGAGCACTAGTTCATGTGAAGTTTTAACAAGTTTTTATTGTTGTTTAACTGGCATTATTTAATGCTTTCCAATAAAATACAATTTCAGTATGAAAGGCTTATTATGACTTTATAACAACTGATGGCGTCAGTTTTTAAACAAATCGGAATCGGCATTTTTAGAGCTGGAATTAGCAAGAAAGCTGCACCTTTGATTTAAACATGTTTCTTTGAGAAATCTTTTTTTTTAAACTAATAATAAGAAAAGCTGACTTGTAAAGCACTTTCTAGGGATAATAACATATCAAAACGTTTTGCACTAGAGCCACATTCACGTATATAAACGCACACTTTCCTGCACTGAAAGCCAAGATAGCAGTTAGGACTGCAAAACCGCTAATATTCACTTAAAACTCCAATCCTCATGAGTGACTTTTTTGTAATTTAGAAGGAAACACATCATGGAGATTGTTATGAAGCTACGGCCTTGACAGGCTTATCACTTTCTGTGCACAAAGTGTCCACAAAAACAAGCCGGGCTTCTGTATAAAAACAGAACTACACATAACCTAATTTACTTTTAAGTATTCTGTTATTACACATCAATAAACTTCTGGTAGAGTAATGGCACAAAAAAAAACCCCAATTTAAAAGGATCAAAGTGAGCGTTATGTTATTTATGATAGCCGTCTAAGATAGCTTGATGATTTTGGTGCCATTAAATCCTAAACGCTTATAAAACAAACACCCTTGCATTGTTTTCAGATTCTAGTCTCTATCTATAACTTTTGGGGTGTTTTTGTGTAGCATTGAGTTCTAGTTTGGTAAAGATAAGCTTTAATAAAACAAACTTTATGAGTGAGTACATTACATAAGCTTTTGCATGAAAAGACTTGACAAGCCCTCTGAGGGGCTGTGATTTTACAGCAGATCGCTTTCCGCTTGTCAGTAGTTGGGCTTCTGTGGGCATTTTGTCTGTCTGACCTAGATGAGTGTGATGCCGTTTGGGTTGGGAGGTGTTAAATTACTGTGAGAATAAAGAATCAAAGCTAAACTTGATTAGTAAATAGTCTAAAGTTCTTATATCAAGTGGATGTTATCATTCGGGCTTCTTTGGGCCTCCCAGGAGATGGATCCCCATCTTCAATAAATACTAACAACTAAAGGCATCATAATTCATGTCAATGATCGATTCAGGATGCATTCAGTGTAAAAACAACAATTTTTTTTTTCGTATTTACATTTCACACTGTCTGCTCTCGCCGGGCTTGCATTTTTCTTCCTGTTGTCTCGTGACAACATCAACCACACTGCCTCTATCTGGAAGCCTGTTAAGCCTCTGATAAGACGTGTGTCTGGCTGAATGTGTTTGTAGAAACATTACAACTACTGAAGGTGGGCAAAACATGTTTTTATGACTAGATTATATTGGAACAATAATAATTAAGACAGAGGAAAAAAAACAAGGGGTGAAGGACGAAAATATTTGTGGACTTTCAGCGAGTAACTTGTTTTTTCTAAAGATGCACCAGTCAGTCAGTTTGAGCTGTTGATTTTACCTCATTTATTAAATGCATTAAATTTGAGAACCTGGGACATTTTTCTAGTTTTTATTTAGAGTTGAAGTTAGATTACAGTTGTGGTCTTATGCTTCAACACCCATACCCTTAGGTATAGTTTTAATTTGTGGAAAACAAAACTAAAAAGTAAGAAACTGAAGCTCAGGGGAAAATTTGCATTGACCAAATAGTCAGATTTTGTGCATTAATCATAGATCTGCTTTTGATATAGGCCAAGTAAGTACCGGCAAGTGAGTGCAAGCAGCCACTCCAGAGATCCAATGTGTTTTTCTATTAAGATTATGTTTTTTTCCACAGAATCAGAAAGTTTTTCTTGTAGCTCTTGAATAGTAAAACTATCTGTGCCATTTAGTGAGTGAGTCAGACTCAGAAGAATAGGCGTGCGTTACCTGGATGAGGTTTTCTCTTTTGAAGTAGAACTTGTGTCATCATGCCGGGACTGCACCTACTACAATACATTTGAAAACATGTTGCAATTCAGAGGTCAGGACCCAAACTCAAGTCAGCCCTAAAATTTCCAAGGTATGCTGGAAAATGGTGGGATTTGATATGGTCTTGTACATTGGCATAGAAAACAAAGAAAATTTACGGTAAATTAGATGTCTGAGTTTATTAGATGTTTTTTTTTTGTTTTCAAAGGATTAAAGCTAAGTATGGGAAAACAACTTTGAAGTGAAGCTGATCTAAATCGGTAAACATTAAAAATAGTCCTTGGACGCTAGTGGGGCGTAATCCACTATTACTATTGTGCTGTTTCATGATTTCTGCAATATAAAGGAAAAATAAAAAAAACTTGTAATGATACATTTTTTACACTCAAATGCTCCAGAATGTTAATGATAAGATTTGAGTTTTACAAATCTGGAATTTTGAGAATTCTTGTTGTTAAAAGAGGAATAATTTTGTTAGTGATGTAAAATGTTTTTTGACCAATTTAATCTGCTTCCCTGACATCCTTCAGTGCAGCTTTATCTTATCCACTGACGGATAAGATGTTTCTGGACAGCTGGTGTAAGAGACAAAATGAACTGTTCTCATGTACTTTACTTATATTGATCTTTAAGTTAAACCAAATAGGTTTTTTGAAGGATAACTAGTGCCTGACTTGCTTGTGCCAATCATGCTGCCTCCTGATATCAGATCAAACTCATTTAGGAGGAGAAGCCTGTAAACAAGCAATTAAGGCACATTACAACAAATGACTTCAATTTCTTCTGAGCTCCGATGGAAATGAGCTCAAATGAGCGCTGAAAATAAACCAGAGGTGCGGATGTTTGGTCATCATCTCGGTGATCTGTCCGCAATTCTTTGATCCTGCATGGTTTATTCCCTGCAGCTCAACATGCAGTCTTTTTTTTTTTTTAAAGAAAAAAGGATTTTTAAAGGAACAGCATTAGCTGATGACTGTTAGTCTTTTCTTTTGGTTCTAGTCATCCCACATAAGAGGAGGGGAATGATAGATTTGAATCCTGGGACAGCTGATGACTGAGGACTTGAGTTGTACCCCTGACATCTCCTGTCAATCTTTCTGTGCCAATAAATCCCTCCATAATCTCACAAAAATTAACACGTTTGATTTTTGTTGCATCATTTGCCTCCAGTCATAACAAGCTGCACAGCAGTTCCTTTAGGATCTATAAGAATATCCTGTGTTTGTCTTTGAGGGGGGGAAAGCGATTCATGCAGACAAGAACAACAGGAGGAGCAGGTGTCCAGCCTGGACAGATGATTGCAGGCATTCTTCATAAACCTAAGGGGGGGTTTATTATGCCATATGGCAAGCAGTGCGCTCATGTCAACACTCCAGCTCTCCTCAGCGCCTCTCTATCTATTCAGGGAGCTGCTGATTAGTTTAAAATATCCTGTGTGAAGGCCACAGCGCCTGTCCTCACCAATACCAACCCAGCATTGACCAGGATAATCTGTGTCTGTTTCGTCTAATTGAAACAAGAAGCAGGAGGCATGTGGTCGTCTGCTTTCGTTTTCCTGCTGGATTATGGTAGATTTATGTAGTATTCTGCAGATATATGCGATTGTTTTATGCAATTAGAAATTCTTTTAACTCGTCAGCTTTATTCTAGTTTAGGGAAAGACTAAATACGGGTGCCATGGAGTGGATAACAGT
>NW_015150907.1:286444-289962 GCF_000732505.1 Cyprinodon variegatus | reverse complement strand
ATTGGCTGCTTAGAAATTAAGTGTTAACGAACAGTTGGACAGGTGTACCTAATAAAGTGGCCGGTGAGTGTAGATCTAAAATGGGGAAGTTAGAAGAGCCAAATATTTCCCAGCTTGCTTCTGTGAACTTTTTATCTCTTCCTTCTGGTCATTTATGCATCCTGTTCTGAGGCATTACAGCAAAACAGAGACTTTCAGTCCAGAACCATTAATTTTGGCCTTAAATGACTGTTATCTGTTAGATAACCAATACTGCAACTGGCTGAAGGAATGTGGAGTGACTGCTCTTCAGTAAAGGCTACGTATAGCTGTGTATATTGGTTTACTCCTGCTCAAAAGTTTAATATTTAATTATTTCAGGCTTTAAATTTTCATTTCTTTTATACACTCGCTGGTTAATCTGCTTCTTTTTCCTCATTTTCTGCTGTAGACACTGATTATTTTTTTTATTAATGTCTCAGTTTCCAGGAAAGTTTGCCAAGTCCCGATGTTAACACAACCACACGCTTAGCTATCAAAACAGTATCAAACAGTAAATTTACAGCCCAGTAATGTTTAGTCTTCATTCTGCCTTATTTGCACAGAGTTGCTCTCACAGTCTTGCGACTGTAGTTTAAAAATAAACCTGAGTGGCTCTTAGCTGTGCCTGTTGGCAGACCTCGAATTGAACCACCCTGTAAAAAAAAAAAAAAAACACCCCCCAAAAAAAGTATGATCAGAAATTAGTAATGCAATTCTTGTTTTTGTTGAACTTATAAATGTTACACTTTGAAGCTGGTTAGAGGAAAATATTTCATTATTTCATCTTTTGTGAAAGGGCAGTTGTTGTAAGGTTTTTTTTTATTTTCGGCTATTACACTGCAATAAAATTAAGCATGAGCAATCAGTAAAAGGACAAAGGCCGAAAGTAACATTTGTAAAAAAAATATCATCTATTTTTTTCTCAGATTTAGTCCTGGTCTAGAACAAAACAATAAACATTGTAGATTTTAGAAACAGGAAAACCTATTCTCATTTTTTTTCCTAATATAGGACCGATTTCTTATATTAATAACGGATCCTCAGCTCCACACCTTTGAGGTGATTATACCTGCTATCCAACACTTAAAAAATGTTTATATAAGTAGCATCAGTGCTGTTTGATGTGGATGAGAAACATGTCACAATATAAGCCTTTCATATCATGTAAAATCTATAAATATTTACCTTTTTGCTTGTTATAACTATTTGAAGTAAGGACAAGAAAGAAAAAAAATGTCCAAACTGAAGTAACTGTAGCCTTAATAGTATTTAAACATAAGTGTTAACCTTTACAGCAGGTCACCCCCAATTGGCTGCTAGACTTCCTCACAGACAGACCTCAGTCCGTCCGGGTCGGACAGAACACCTCTGATGTCATCACCCTATAAGCACAGGCTCCCCTCAGGGCTGCTTCCTGAGCCCGATGCTGTTCACTCTGATGGCACGTGACTGCACCCCCAGGTTCACCAGCAATTAGACGACACCAACGGTGGTGGTCCTTATAAGAGACGACAATGACCTGGACTACAGAGAGAAGGTGGAGCAGCTGGTGGACTGGTGCAGAGATAACAGCCTCATCCTGAGCGTGGAGAAGATGAAGGAGATCATCTTGGACTTTAGAAAGAATTGGCCTAACCACGCTCCACTGGTCATCAACAGCTCAGCTGTAGAGGTGGTCAGAAGCCCAAAATTCCTGGGGGTTCACATCACAGACAACCTCACCTGGACTATAAACACAGCCTCACTGGTCAAAAGAGCACAGAAACGCATGTAGTTCTTGCGGATGATGAGGAGAGCCCACCTGCCCCCACCCATCCTCCCCACCTTCTACAGAAGCACCATAGAGAGCGTTCTGAGCAGCTGTCTCACTGTGTGTTGTGGACGCTGCAGCGCCGCAGACTGGAAGAATGTGAGAAGAGAAGTGAGGACAGCAGGAAGCATCATCGGGGCTCCTCTTCCCTCCATAAAAGACATTTCATCCCAGCGCTGCGTTTTCCGAACCCATAATGTTATAAATGACCCCTCATACCCCCACCATGGACTGTTCTGCATCACACTTGTAAACATTATATTTGCACTACATGGCGAATTTTCTAATCCCTTTAACTGCATTTTTCACCATATTTATTTTGCACTGCTCTGAACCTTCCGTATCAATACCTTTTGCACCATGTCTTTGAACTGGTTTTCCTTTTCTCTTATACTGTTTACAGTTTATTCACTGCTGGAAATGTTCATTTCACTGCTAAGCTGCTCATTCACTGTTGAAAAGCTGTATACATCGAAATTAAAATTTGTCTAAGTCTATGAGATATATGGTTCTGGATCCATCGTTTCTATTACTGAACCTATAGAAACCAATCAGACATATTTCTAATATATTAATCAGGTTTCTGTGGTTATATACAGTATCATTCGTTTTTGTTGCTCAGTCCTTGTTGAGAAACAACTCTTGTTAAGTAGATATTAAAAATCTAAATATAATATTTGCAAGATGTTCTATTTGATTGTAATAAAAATCAGGCAGATTACTCCAGTCAGCAGCCCTTAGTCCCGAAATACAAGTAGAAGAACTGCCGTAATAAACAAACAAAAATCTACATATGTAGATTAGTGTATAACCGCTATATGTTCAGCGACTCTCATCTTCCAAGGTGTTTAAAAACAGACCAGGAGGTCAACAGAAATAACTCAGTGTCGTCACTGGAGGTGTAATATGAGTTTGTATCCTGTATCCAATTTCCCTTCAGTAAACATTTCCATTGTAACACATCTGAGGCGGGGGCTAAATATCAGCTGAAGAAACTAACTCTCAGAGCTGCTTTTCTCTAAAGGAGGGAGGTTTGTTTGCTTGTTGGTTAATTTTTTTCCCCTTTAGTCCCATTTGTTCAGGTTTAACCTCAGAATTCTCAGATTTTGTTCTAGCTAGAAATGAACTGATCCGCTTTGATAGTGATTAATTACCTAGAACGGATATCTGTGATATTACATTGGATATCAGAGATCCAATTGAATGCATTTTACATGGAACTGTGATTTTTTTTCTTGTTGCTGTTTATTTGTTTTTAAATTATATAAAGTGCATTTATATCTCTGTTAAAATGTTGCCTTATTTATGTCAAGGCTAAAGCCTTTACTCACATTCAAGATGTTCATGTTCAAGAGGCTCATCAATTCAACAATTGAATCAGATCAGTATTGGATATCGGCTGATACGCTCAGCCCATTATCGGTATCAAACTGGATCAGAAAATAAAATGGATTGGTGCATCTCTTGTTATAGCTGAACATAGGAACAGATATCTGTGAGTGACTACATTTGTGTTGCAACTTTCTAACTTAAACTCACAATTACGTTAGTAGCATGGTCTAATGTTTTCGATTTTGTAGTCTGGCTCATATTAACTGGCCGTTTGGATGAGCTAGGGTTCTGCAGCTTCCTGCACGCACCTCAGGGCAATTCTTTTCTAGATGGAATCAATAAGGATTTATACGGA
>NW_015150907.1:206473-285566 GCF_000732505.1 Cyprinodon variegatus | reverse complement strand
AAGCCTTATTCCTGTCTCATGCTCAATTACCAGGAAACCAGAAGTCTTACGTCAAAATTCCTGCACCTACTCAGAAAGGAGGGCCAGGGCAGCAGGCAGACTCTTTAAAGAAAAACACACAGACTTGTGCAGTTCTGAAAAAAAGCCACAAAAAAAAAAAAAAAAAGAATTCTCACTTGTCTTTACAAATACCATGTTGTGAAATGCCATGAGTCAGGCTGTAGCTGTAGGGCTGGCAGCTTAAGTAAACTATCTTGCTCAACTTCTTTTCTCCCTGAGAAGCTTGGATGGGGCTGATTGTCAGAGGGGTGCTTGTTGGATTATTCTGTCTGCAGACGCTGGGGGGTCTGTGAAGGAGTCCAGACGACCTATAGTTTTTTTTTTTTTACTCAAATAATTTTTATGGAGACTAAAGAATCCTGTTTTGTACATCCAGACTCTCAGCTGACTGTTTACTACTGATTTTTTTTTCTTTCTATAATAGTAGCAAGGCTGGCAAATGTTTTCTTGCCCCTTCAACTTTCTGTTATTGTCAAAACCACAAAGAATAGAGGATGTTGCTGGGACTTTAGGATTATAGACCAAAACAAAGGTGAATGTTTGTGAATATGATGGGAAATAAAAAATATATATATATATATGTGAACCAATTCTGTTGCAGCTAAAGCTTCAGGTCTTTTGGAATATGTTTGTATTTACCAGCTTTTAATTGTATAGATTGAAACTGTAAATAATCATATAATGATAAAGCATAGGGGATATCACTATGGATTTACTGCATTATCTTCCTCACCCTTTCACTGCATAAAAGATGCACATATTACACACATTTTGCTTCCACATTAAGCTAAATTTGTTGGTAAACTGCATCATTTAAGAATTTAATTTCTGTCACCAAAGTGGATATTTTCTGCCCTCTGGTGGAGAGATATGGCATCTTGAATGTTTAACTTGGTTTGACCTTAAAACAGCTTCTAATGCATTCAAAGTTTTTTTTTTTTTCTTGTTTACCTTGGAAGAGAAACCCACAGACCACCTTAAACTGGTTTCATCGCCACCATCATGATGCCCTGCAGGTAAATATTCACTTCTGACTTTAATATTTTGTTCTTTGTCTGTCCTACAGGCTGTAAAGATGCAACACTTTCTCAACTCCCCCTCGACTGAAACTCTAATCTCCAGAATGTTCCCTACAGAGTTCCTCTCTACCAGTTTAGAACCCACAGAACCGATCACCATAGACATCTCTGCCAGTACCTCTAGTAATGTCAGCTCCTTACGCTGCACCTATAAGGAGGATTTTAAGCAGATCTTACTGCCTACGGTGTACATCGTTGTCTTTGTGCTTGGCGTCCCTCTCAACGCTGTGGTCATACTAAAGATATGGAGGACCAGGCCCCACATCTCCCGGAACAACGTCTATATGCTCAACTTGGCCATAGCTGACTTCCTGTATGTGCTGTCTCTTCCTTTGCTCATCTACAACTACGCAAGCCATGACTACTGGCCCTTTGGGGAGTTTGCCTGTAAAATGGTCCGGTTTCAGTTTTACAGGTAGGCGACCTGATTTTCAATATTCATCTCAAACCGGTATTGATAGCGGAAATGGGTCTAAAACCAGCCAATAAATGGATGTAGCAATATATGTCAGCCTTCATGTAAAATCTCTGATGTAACCAAGCTTCTGTCTAACGTTCATGCAACCGTTATTCTCATAACTCTTAATGTGATGAAACTTTTTCTAATATTACAAACTATAAAATCAGAAAGCAAAGTATGACTGATATGAGATTGGGTTAATATTCGTATATGTCATCCTAAAAGCCTCATTATTGGCATTGTATCGGAAATGAAAAAATAATATTTGGACATCCCGAATGTTATAGCAGTTATAGCAGATTCAATATTCTCTGTGCGCTCCTGGATAAGTAAAGGATGCTTGAAAAAACGTAATTTTTAACCCAAAAATTCTTTATCCAAAAAATATAACATACAACAAATGATGGTGCAATTTCTTTTCTTTCAAAAAAAACAAAAACAAAAAAGAAAACGGTATACACGGCCAAGGCAATCCTCCTACAGTCTGTATCCATTAACAGAAAAAACTCAAACAGGAAATAAGCCTTTCAACATAAAAGTAAACATCACAATAAAGTACACCTGTATTGATGTTAGCCTTACAACAAATGACAAAAATTACAGAAAAAAAAACATTGTGGCTCTAACACAGAATGTAATTGCCATTTTTATGCTTTTGTTTACTTAATTTCTTTCTACTTAAGTTTGGGCCATAAACAGGAATATTAAAGCAGACCTAAGCAGAGGTTGGTAGAGTACCCAAAAATTGTACTCAAGTAAGAATAGCTCTACTTTAACATTTTTTTACTCAAGTAAAAGTAAAAACGTAATCGATAAAAAAGGCTACTTGAGTACTGGGTAACTGTTGGATACTAACATCAGATTTAATGTCTATAAATGTTGCTGAGAAACAGACTTAAGTTTAGGTTTGGTACTTTAAAGACTCAAATGCCTAAAGAATAGAAATAAATGTTATGAATATAAAAGAACAAATTTGTGCTGAAGAAATACTTTTACTGAAATTTTTTTTAGCATGAAGCTTAGAAAACCAGTCCATACAATGAGAACTATATTTATGTTAGGATAAGATAATGAATTTCCACAGTTAATATCTACTGTTTACTGTACGTTTACCTGATTTTGGAATTATTCAAATTACTCATTGTCATGATGGGTTTCAGAAAATCCCAGTATGCAGAACACCACGGAGACTGATGAAAAGTTTAACAATGTTTATTGAATACAAGCACATGGAATAAACACTGGAACTGGTTCAGGCCTGGGGGTAGGTTCACTGGAGTCTGTGAGGATGACAGTTCAGTTAGCTTGGGAGCAGAAGAGTTTGAGAGTTTCTGATGGATACCTTGAAGAGTCCGGGTTTGGCTTTGAGAGAGGAACTGTTGGGTCCAGAGATTGTTTAGTTCAGCAGAGTCCAATAACCGCTTCAGCGTCTTACTTCTAGCTTGAGGGCAGACCTTGGTTTTGGGTTTCCAGCTCTTAGTCCAGAGCAGCATGGGAATCCAGACAAGAGTCTTCAGGTTTGGCTCAGAGGGCAGGCTCGGCAGGTTAAGCTCATCCAGAGCTCACAGGGAAACAGGATTCCTGAAAGCAGAGGCAAGGAGGTATTAGAATCCAATCTAAATCAGAGACAACAAAGATTCTCAGGAGATGCTAGGCTCAGGTTGCTAACCAAACTGGATAAACACTGCGGCGTTGAGGCAAGGTCTGAAGGCAGGTTATATACTGGAGGATCCTCTAATGATGAGATGTGCCTCAGGTGTGTTGAAGGCTCAGCTCAGGAGGATCCACGGCGCACTCTGCTGGAGAAAGGTGGAACTTCTCCAGATCCCAACACTCAGTGGACAGAATAATCAGAGNAAGGCTGATGCTTTGCTGAGGTCCTGTGTTCAGACTTTGCTGAATAAAAGCCTTTCTGACCTCTTTTACTCTTTAAAAGGTTTAACTTTTTATTTTAGTAGTTCATAGGAGTCTCAGGACCTTTTTGAAGCCCTTGGAAAGAATTTTTTGTGTCCACCAACACAATTTTAGGAATGGTTCACATCTGATGCAGTTGGAAATTAAATCAAAGCAAAGTGGTAATTTTTACGGTGAGATTTGGGCTAAAATATTTTTTTTTTATGATGAAATTGTTCGCTAACACTCAGCTTATTTAAATTTCCCTGGAAAAAGGATCAAAACCATCTAAAGGCTTTCAATGAAGAACAGACTTTGGCACATCTGTTTGTAAAATGTTCCAAAAAATGGTTTATAGATTCCATTTTCTACGCAAATTCCTTCACTGTACTAAAATATGGCCTGGTGAAATGTATTGCTCATCAGCTAAAAATGTTTGTTGTTGCTTTGTTTTTTTCCTTGGAGGACTATGGCATCCACATAGTTTGAGTCATACGAGTTTGAGATATATTCTGGAGATCTTAAAAATGTTTTTTCGTTCATTTTACTTTTTTTTTTAGCACTAACTAAACAACACATTTCTACGGAAGAGGATTAGGGCCACTAAAAAAAATAAAAACAGTTACCGTAACTGATTTTTAAGTTTTATTTCAGTATATTGAGAAAGAAGTCAGAATTCTGACTTTAATCTCAGAATTCTCTTTTTTTTTCTTCGAATTCTGACTTTTTTCTCAGAATTAAGATTTTTATCTCCGAATTTTGACATTTTTCACAGAATTCTGACTTTTTTCTCCAAATATTTGGGTCTTAATGTAGATGAGCACCATGAAGGAAGAGATGTGGGAGCACTCAACTTCACTGACAAGGATGTGAGTTTTTTGGGAGGGCCAAACAACACATTGGTGGAAAATGACGGAATTGGGCGACTTTTTACGTGGCTGAGGGGTGATGCTATTTCTTTAATGGAAGAGCAGAAGGTGATTAAAACAAGATAACTAGTCTCTAACACAGACATGGCTACGGCTTGTTACTAACATGTTTGTTAGCTGTCAAATTTCAGTCAGAATTCTGAGATTAAAGTCAGAGTTCTGTCTTTTTTTTCCCATATTAAACTGAAATAATGTTTAAAAATCAGTTAACTTTTTTTATTTTTTCAGTGGCCCTAATCCTCATCCGTACATTGCCATGATTGGACATAAGACATGAGAAAATAACTAACATTACAGAAAAACAATTACTAGAAGTAGATTAAAGGTTCTGGTTTTATTCTTTCGCACAGTTTTAATTCTAGTTTAGATACACTAAAAGATGCAAACATCTTCACAGGCTGATGACATTGACCCCTTCCTTCTCCTTTTACAGTAATCTACACGGCAGCATCCTCTTCCTCACCTGCATCAGTGTGCATCGCTACATTGGAATCTGCCACCCCTTCGCTGTGTGGCACAAACAAGGTGGCCGCAAGATGGCGTGGCTCATCTGTGCAGCCGTATGGGTGGTGGTCGCCCTCCTTTGTGCGCCGACTTTTAACTTTGCCGCAACTGGAATCCAGCGCAACCGCACAGTATGCTATGATCTGAGCACTCCAAAGCGCTCGTTGGATTACTATCCTTACGGCATGGTTCTCACGTTCATCGGCTTCTTGCTGCCCTTCCTGGGTGTGATGGTCTGCTACTGTCGGATGGCCCACGTCCTGTGCCGTCCTGCTTCCTACCAAGGGGTCTCTGTGGCCACAGGGGAGAAACGGGACAGGGCTGTTAGGATGATCCTGGTGGTGGCAGCTGTGTTCTGCATCAGCTTCCTTCCCTTCCATCTTACTAAAACCATGTACCTGGTGGTGCGAACATTACCTGACGCCCCTTGTAAGATGAGGAACCTCTTTGCAATCGTCTATAAGAGCACAAGGCCATTTGCCAGCATGAACAGTTTCCTGGACCCCATCTTGTTTTATTTCACCCAACCACGTTACCGCAGGAGCACCAGGAAGTTTATGCTCAGAGTGACCACCCTGAGGGAGAAGGGAACCGCCTCGTGAGCAGGTCCCACATGGTTTACGTCTCCCATGAGGTGTCGTCCTTACAACCATTATGTGAGGAAGTCATTAGAGATGCAACCTAAAGACCAGATGGCAGTGAAATGAAAGGTTGACATAAACGAGTCAAAGCTGACCAATTACCAACAGATTCAGGGTGTGCTCCTGATTTATAGATGAAGAGACTGATCATCGGGAAGGATCGCATCATTAATGGTCGGTTTTCTACATGTGAAATGTTCTCCTCATGTACCACTATGTGAATTTAAAGGAGAATTCAATAAGTTAACCCCAAGGACCTGCCAGGGATTTTTCCATCAAGCAAATGGCACTATGGAGAGGAAATGGTAGAGGTTGTGTAATTTGTGATCAAAACTGACTCAAAATATGATCCAGTGGTTATTTTGTTATTGCACTTGCAGAAGATATAGAGGCTGAATCTTTTTTGTTTCTCTCCAAGTTTTGACTCTCAGTGTTTTTGTTTTGTTGTTACCACTAGAGGGCGTGTGTTCTCCACTGCACTTAAACACAGGCTCTGTAATGAGTGTAATCAATCTGATTTATTCAGCATGAATCACATTATGAGCCGTGCAGGTCATTATGAACCGATTATGACAAAGTCCAGCTCACAGCGCACTTTGGACGTGGTTTAAAGAGAAATGCATTTTAATGTCAAGGGTGACATTAGTCTAGTGAAAAAGAGGGAACAAAAGGACCATTTATGGACTGAAAGACAAGGTGTAGAGTAAGTCAAGACCTTGTTCTCCACTCGCTGCGAAAGGGAGAACATTTTCTATAAAAGCTGGGTTAGATTCTGAAAACTTGTGGAAGCTTGTTAGAGATTGAAGACTAAAGATGCAAGGATTCAGTCATTTATATTTATAACCCAGTAAAGATGTGCAAGAAGCTTTAAAAAAAGTATTAGAAATCCGCTGCAGCTATAAACACCTAGCCTTGATATCTTGTTTATTATTTTAAGACCGTGCAGTTTAAATATTCACACACACACAAAAGTATGTATACATATAAATACATATACAAGTCCCTTTTTCTAACAGACACTTACATAATGCTTTTTTTTTTTTTTTGCATCCATTTTATCCCAAATAATTAATCTATCTAAGAAATGAAACGCACACACGTTTTAGCAAACACTCACACCGTATCAACCCATCCTTTAAAATTTCCATTATTTTAATTAAAGAAAAAACATCAACCACAACAGAAAAGACAGAAAAAGAGCCTCGTGTAGTTTCAAAGCTGTATTTACTTATAATGTCTAAAAAGCCTTGTGAATCTGGTTATTGCATTAGATGTTTTCATTTCATCGCTACAGTTATTCTATAATTGAACTACCTTTGATGACTGGTTGCCATTTTCTGATTTTCTAAGCTTAATAATATCTAGTCTATGGCTGATGGGTCAGTACGAAAAGAACTAGTGTACAATTTTTTATTTATGCTCAAATAAATTAAGAAGGCATGAATTTTAAATAATGCATTGCTAGACAAAGGAAGGTAATATTAAATAATTGCTTCCGTTTGTTATTTTTACAGGAATTATTAGATAATTAAGACTAATGTCTAATTTACTTGTTGTATGTAAAGTTTTGTTAAAACTGTTTCTATTTTACTTTTTTTTTGTTTTAAGAAAATCCTGCTGCAATGAAACATGAATTTATCTGAAGGATTTTTACATTTCGTTGCCAGAGGTGTCTACATGCATCACTCTGAGCTCTCTGCCACAGGTTTTCTAGAGATATAATGCATTGCTTAGCATAGCATCCTTTTAATCACATTTTTACTATAAGTTTAAAACCTTTCTCTTTGATTTAAAATGTGAACCTTATTTGTTTTTTTATCGCCCTAAAAAAAAGTACAAACAAGTGTGTTTTTTATGTTTTTATTTAGGAAATGCCTATTTATAAATGCAGAAGCTGTGAATCTGTGTCACGCTGGACAGTATAACAGAAATCCCAAAGATGCTCTTGCTGCACAAGCTTCCCCAACAGTTTCCTGGTAATTAAGTCGATCTTTTAAGACCCACATAAGTGAGGGTATTTCATCTCCCACTAAATGATTTATATGCATCAAGCTTGGATAATGATAAAGTTTCTATTACTCTTATATCTGACAAATATTTCTTCAGCTCAATGTGAAATGTCTATGCATTTTAAATGCAAGGTATATATTTAAACACAAATATGAAGTAATGTGTTTGAAGCTTTTTTTAATGTAATAGTCTAAGTTATAAAGTGCACCCTTCAATGCTCTTAATGTGAGGCTTTATAATGTGTGTGATGTGTAAACGTGTCCTACATCTGTCCTAGTGTTTTTAGGAGTTTTGTTATGTTTTATATGTTCAAATATGTGTAAAATAAAAGTGTTCGGTGCCTCACATGTTTTATTGGTTATTTTTATTGTTTTGGACTCCGTTTGTACGCTGTATGTTTTTATAATTTAAAGCTTACTGACAAAAAAAACAAATAAAAACACCATGGAAAAAACATGATTTTTAAGGGGTGTGGTTTAGAATTCTGTCATTGTAGTGGTATGATTAATTTGAATTGGAATAATTCAATTACACAGCAGACAGCTTTAAGAAATCTCACAGAATGTGAATACAAGCTGGAATTTATTGTACATTTTCCTTTAATCCTTTTTGATATATTAAGTGAAACTTTTGCACATGCTCCCATTAATATTTAGATGATTGAGCCTCAGTGATTTGCACACAAGGCAAGACAAAGATCCTGTAATTAATAACCAGTCATAATTCTGGCTGTGTGTTTAAACAGAAAAGGTAGAGTTTATTTTAATTAGTGGATTTTTAAATGTAAAAACATTGCTAATATAGGCCTCCTGCTCAGAAAGTTTTTGCAGTGTATGTGCTCTACATGACAGTATTACCAGTAAAGAAATCTTCTCCACACCCTGGTGGACAGTTGCTACAGTACTGTAAAGTTTAAGAGCCTCACCACAAACTTTTCACCAGAAGCATTTGTTTTCTTGAAGTGGGCAGCCAGAGGTGTCCAGTTTGACCATCTTTCCCTGCACTGGTCACTGCGGACATATTGGCCAGATTATGGGTTCCTGGATGGCTCCTGATTATCCTAACATATGGCACTCTGTCTGAGGGCAACAGCTTGGGTCTGCTGTGCAAAACCTGGAACTAATAGGAGGATGATCCCATACATAGATCAAATCTGGAATAAATACAACAGACAAAACCTTTTTCAATTGCTTTAATGGCAGTTGTATTGAAAAAAATGTATTGTAAATGCTTAAGTTAGATAATTCAAATTTTCCATTAAATCATAATTAACCAGAATTATGCCAGAATCTTTTGGATGGCTAAAGGGAATCTATCCAAGTAGGTTAAAGGTGTTTTTCCAAGCCTGTTTGTTTCATTTTTAGACTTTCTGGGTTAAAGGACACCCCAGCAATGTCCATACCAGCTTAGTCATTTAGGGAGGAGGCGTAAACTCCATCTCAAAGAAATATAAGAAAAAAAACAACCCTGACTGCAGACACTTGATCCTAACTTCAGTATTTAGAAAGCAAATAGCATTGCAATTAGATAGCAAACAAATGCATTATGATATAAACCTTTCATATCAGTAGAAATTGATAATTATTTATTTTTGTACCTCTTCAAAAATAATAAGTGGAAAAAAAAAAGGTGGAACCAAAATTATAACCCTAACCTTTATTCTTCTTCTTGTTGGATTTATTGGCGGTTGGCAACAAACATTTAGTAGCATTACCGCCACTTACTGGTATGAAGTGTGGTTCGTGATGGACTATCTACTAATAAACATATATATAAATTCTAAGTGGAAAAAAAACAAACTATATACATATTCACACACATACACACACAAATATACATACTTATACATAACTTGATATTTTACCCATCTATATCATACACACATTCGTCCTCTCTATAATCAAATTCTATGAAATAATTTAGTTTTCTTTAAAAAACAAATAACTACTTGTATATGTTTAGTCCGAAATTCTTCCTCTTTAATACATTCAAAATCTCTCCTCATATATCTTCTCTTACTTTCATATTTATGACATTCCAGTATAACATGATCTATTGTTTCATATTTTCCACAATAATCACATTTGCCAGTAGTATGCTTTTGAGTTTTGAAAAGTGTTCAGTTAAGTCCTGTATGCTCAAATCTTAACCTTGGTATCACTCTCTCCTCCTTTCTATTTCGTCTTCCGTTTCTTAGTTTTCCTGCTAACTTCTGAATTTTATAAAACCACCTTCCTGTTTTTTCATCATCCCACTTTTTTTTGTGCCATTTTTCCATCAGCTTTTCTTTAATAATACTCTTTCCCTCCGATTTACTTGTTTTAACTGTAAAACTAATAGGATTTTGAATTGCCCTCTTTGCCATTTTAACCAATATATACAATATGTAACTATCAAACCCATATATTCTGAAGCTTAACCTTTATTAAACATAAGCCCTGTCTTTTAAAAAGAGGTCAGCTCTGCCTACATCCCCCAGAATGCTGTGCAGCTCTAGATCAGAGTTAAGTGAAGTTCTATTTTTTCTATCTGACATATTTACTATTGATATAGGTCAGGTTTCTGTTATGATATATATAATTTTATTGCCCAGTCCTAATAGCTGGCATGTTTTTGAGATGAAGCTGGAGTAACAGAAAAAAAGCCACACATATAAAAAAAAAAAAACACATGCAAACTCCATGCAGAACGAAAACCAAGGCTTTGGATTCAAATTTTAAATGTTATTTTGAACCTACAAAGAACATTTATCAGTTTCTTAGGTTAAAGATCCTGTTCCTTTTGCCAGCACAGAACTAGGTAAGAAAGCCTTTAGCTATGCAGCTCCTTGTGCGTGGATTTTTTTTTTTTTTTTTTTACAAAGAAACTGGAAATTGACTGAGTTTTTATCTCTAAATGCTTTTAAGTTGAAAGTGAAAGAATTTGAAGCAGCCTCAATGAGCTGTAATTGTTTTACTTGATATGTTTTTTATTTTTTATGTACCTGTCATTTATCTTAATGCATCTATGGTTAATGTATCTTATGTAACTTTGCTGCCTCTTAGCAGGACTCCCTTGAAAAAGAGGTTTTTAATCCCAATGGGATTACCCCCCCCCCCCGGTTAAATAAAAAAGATCCTGTCCTATCAAACCAGCATACAGTAGACTGTTTTCCTTCCACCATCATGTTCTTTGCTCTAGATCTGGAGCAGCAGTGAGTCGGTCGGTAGGGGGCGCTGCAGTGAGAACCCATCTCTTTATTTGTGAGCAGAGAATTCCCCTCTGGAACAAAAGGACCTGTTAAGCAGACAGCCACATGGGAAGCACCACAGAGAGCTTATTGTGTTGTAGTGAAAACTTTCATCCTTGCCCCCTCCTCCTTCCTACTAATGCTGACACGCTGTTTCTGCAGCTCCTTGCTGTGCCACAATAGCTGTAAAGTATGCATTGATGTGGCTTCTCTACTTCCTGGAGCTTAATGGTCAGTATATTAAAAATCAGTTTTTATTTATAATCCCTGCTACTCTAGGAGCTTTCTTTCCTTTCTGACAGTCTTGTTGTGTTTTTCACAAGGGAAGAGGCTATAATTACATCCAGTTAGTCCACTGTATCTCCCCTCTATCAACAAGAAAAAAAAAATCTTTCCTCTCAGTCCCCAGGGGGGTTATGACAGCCCTTATACCCCCCTAGTCCCGCCCACCCCCTCTGCCCTATCTCAAGCATTAACGTGCAAACGCAAAAAAAAAAAAAAAAAAACACAACAAAAAAAAGCAAATGTTGCCAAAATAGGAAATCCACAAATATTTGAGAGTGGTCGGGTCCCATGCAGGAGGATGCGCGCAGAGGTTCAAACAACAGGAATAATAATGGAAAAGTCGTGTTTGTGAGGAGGGTGGCTGAGGGAAGTTTGGGGCCAAAAAAACTTTTTTTGTTTTTTTTTTCTGAACGGATATTTTCGCCAAACGATAAAATATGTAAGTTTTTGATCAAGAGGCCTGCCCTCACCTTTTTTTTTTCTTTTCCCCCCCCATTGTCTGGTTGTTTTATAAGTTAGAGAAAAACTGGATGTTTTACTAACAGTTTAAATTAAAAACAAAAAGGAATTGGTTTGGGGTTAGTAGAGATTGGGCTGTATGAGGAGGGGAAGAATGGAGCCACAGCTGAAAAAAGTGCTTTGAGTTGCAACAAAGAAAAGACATGAACAATGGCAGAAAGAAAAGAGAAGAAAGCGAGCGTGTATCGCAGCGTCTCTTTCAAAAAGTTGGCCCCAAGTAGTGAGGAGCAGCGAAACAAACCAGAGGGTTCGGAGGTTGTCGGTGTCGCCCTCCCCCCGGAGCCCAGCCGAGCAGAACAATCCTGGGCGACGCGTAATGTCAGTGTGTCAAGAAAAGTTTCCAAAATCTCAGCCACCGCAACCGCAGAGCCAAAGAGAGGCTCCTCGACTCTTCCCTCCTCCATTTCTCCATCCATCCGCCAGCTCACGGAGAGGTTCGGCAGCAGGAGGAGCGGCGGATCCACCATTGCGCACCGAGCCTCACCGGGAGATGGTGCGGCGCTGACGCGGGAGAGCGGCGCTCTGCTCCGGGCCCGAGGCGACAACAGAGACGGATCTCCGTGTCGTAAATCTCCCCACGAAGACAGCGGTGAGGGGTGTTTCCTGGAGAGCGATTCTCTGTCGGACAGTAAAGCGCTGAAGTTTCACTCTGGGACCGATTCTGTGTCTGGCTCCGACTCTGAGAGAAAATGCGATAAGTGGATTTTTACGCGTTTATCAGCAGCGAGCTGCCAGTCTGGTAAGAAAGGATATTCTAAGATACATTCCGCTGAACTTAGAAAGAGTTTAACGACAGACGAGGATGAGGATGTTGGAAGTAAAGAGACTCTCCCACCTTGTAAATCTAACAGAAGTTATCACCACATCCCCACACATTCGGAAAGGTGGCCCAGTGTTACCAAAATCAGACAACTTTTCGACGAGAAAGCTCTGCAGCCATCCAAGACTAACACCTGTGAAGTTTTAAAAACAGCTGGCCGAGCTTATTTACTTGACCCAAGCTTGAGTGAAAGTGAAGTTTGCATTTCTGCTTTCAACAAATGCATACCTGGATCACAAAGTGAGGACACTGCTAAAGAAACTTCTTGTGACTGTGCAGATTTTTATTCCAAAACTGAACATCATCAGCATTCTAATGAAGAGGAAGGAGACATAGAAAAGGCTGAGGTATCTTCTAGAAGTCGTTTTTACACCTGGTCTAATCATCCAAGGATTAATTTATCAACATGCAGATTTCATAGTGCCAATGCTCAGTCAGATGCTACCTGCAAGTTCCCCAGATTGACACCTGACTCTAAACCTGACCTTCAACCTTGTGCTGCTCCTTATTCAAGACCATCAGAAGGTTTAGACACCTCCTCCTGCTCCTCCTCTCTACAGCAGTCGACAGAGAGGGAGAGAAGGGATAGACAGGGGGTCGGGCTGCCCAGGGATAGTTTACATTCCTCACATAGCTCCTCTAGAGCACCAGCCCCCACCACCTCCTCCATCTCCTCTACTTCAGCTCTAGATAAATCTATTACCTCCTGTTCTTCTGCTGTAGCTCCCCCCTCTGAGCCAGGAGCCTCTACAAAGGTTAGTTCTCCACTCAGCTTTTATTGGAGGTTAAGCTCTGGAGACGAAGAAGAGGTGCTCATCAGAAGAAGAAGAGGAGTGGCTTGGGGTTATCCCTCCTGTCCTGCTTCCTCTGTCACTTGCTGGGGAGGGGAGAAGAGCAACACTGAGCAAGGGGGCAGCTATTTATCCCGCAATAAAAATGCCCGCTGTGGTGCAAAGATCTTTGGTAGGTCATCAGGCAGTGAGGAAGACATCCCTTCTTCATTAGGCCCCCACTGTCGTGAGCAAGTGCGCCGTCGCTCTCTAAGAAAGAAGAAGAAGGTCACTGGGGCTGCTCAAGCAACAGGTCGCGATGATTACAATGATCAGTATGGTGAATCAGAAGACAGTGATAGTGACCCAGCCCTGACCATGGATCACACACAGAGAGAGCACCACAACACTGGAGAAGTTATACTGACATTACGTCGGAGCCAATCAACCAGAGAAGCTGGCGCTCGTAGCAACAGAGCCAGGGTGCAGCACTGGGAGCGCATCTCCTCACCTGCAATGTCCAGCACACTTCCTGTTGTATCCCGAGTGTCAAAGGTGAAGATACCCCCTTTTGTTTCCAGTCCTGGTGATTCATGCCTTGGTAGCAGATATTCCAGCACTGAGACACTTAAAGATGAGGACCAGAGAACTGATGGCAGCTGTGGAGCCAATATGCTCTTTAACAGGGGGGGAACAGAAGGGAATACGAGCAGATCTGTTCCCTCCTCTGTATTCAATAAAACTTATCATGGGAATTTTACTATGTACCGGTCCCCTAGCTTTGGACATGGAGATAACTTCTCCCGTGCCCCTGCCCGGGTGCGTCCAAAGATTTTGCCCACAGTAACTTGCATACAAGGTTTAACACCCAAAGAATGTGGGGGAGTAAGGGGTCCTGAAACGGCTGTTTTTACAAAAACAACAGGGAGGGAAACTGCAAAGAAGGATGGCAAGATTTCTATGTCCAACCCAGATATCACATCAGAAACTATGACTCTCTTAAACTCACTAAAGAACGACGTTCCAAAACTGAAAATGCGAAGACCAAGTGGAGGGGACCGAAGTGGGGCTGGGGATAAGTCGTCAGAGTACTGTAGGGACTCGGACATTCGGGGTGGGACAAATTTACCTTTGGGTCACCGCCCCTCACTAAAAGACCTAACAGCCACTCTAAGGCGCACAAAATCCTTCACTTATTCAGACAAACCTTCAACAGGTGCAAGGTCTTACTTTACAAATAGACCAACAAAGAGGAGTTCTTCTGAGCAGCAACTTGACTTGGATGATGAGAGAACTGAGGGAAAGGTGGTGGTGTCAGACAGAGAAGTAGAAAGTGATAGTGGGGATTTTAGGTATGGGCAAAATCCGAGGATTTATCGATTGGAGGACGAGGATGGGGAAGTGATGCCAACTCCACTAGAGGAGAGGTGTGTACAGGAAGCTAGGCAGGTCATTCAAGATATCTGCCAGATGTGCACTAGGGATGAGGATGATGTAGCTTTAATGTCATCTGATACTATTTTGGGGGATGAAGATTTACAGGTCAAGCAAACAGATGACGGCAAGGAAGGAGCAGGAGGCGTTAAAGATGAGAGGAGAGCAGCTCAAGTGTCTGAGAACACAAAAGACAAAGATAAACATGAGCAGGAGAGAGAGAGCAGGGAGAGGAGTGAATCAAGTATGCAGCTGGAGAAGCTAAACAGTAGGGGTACAGACGCATGGGAGAAGTCGAATAGACAAAGCAGAGAGCTGGAGAGAGCATTACTGAAGGGCGACTCAGAGGAAAGCATGCTCTATGACCGCTCCATGGATGAACTTTCAGGCCATGAGTCCAGCTTAACGGATGAGGGGATTGTGACAGAGCCAGAGACGGGTCCCGGTGACCTCTCAGAGAGGCCCTTCCTGAGAGCAGCTGGAGATAATTTAGGTTCAAGAATAGCAAAAAATGTTCTGGGGCAGCCCGTGATTGGATGGAAGCAGTCAACTGAAGTAGAAGACTTCAAGCAAGATGAAAAGTCAATGCCAGGGAGCAGCTTGAACTGTACAAACCGTCTGAATGAAACGCTTTTTCCTCACTCTGTGACTCATTCTGTCTGTACGGCTCAGATTGACAATCATAGTATGGATATGAAAGGTACTACTTGTATAAACAAACCCAACTCTGAGGGAATCCACGCTAACAGTACTCTGTCAATGGGAGCCATGCCAGCTGCAGCATCCGAGGGAGGAAGTAGAGGATTTGAAGCTCCTGCAACCCCAAGTGCACTCCGTCGAAGGCGCAAGTTCTCCCCCTCTGCTAACAACAACACAGGGTCTGATTCTAGTAACGGCTCTCATGCAGAGCCAACAATAGCAGCTGTAGGAAATAGCGAGTCCACTGTCTACCGTTCTCTTAGTGACCCCATGCCTCAGCGGTGCTGTTCTGTAGCGGCAGAAGGGAGCAACAACTTTTCATCAGTTGACAGCAACCTTTTGAGTTCCCTGTCTGTCAAAGGTGGAGGAGTTCCTCCTGAGGCCTCTGTTGCATCTGCACTATCCGAATATGAAGGCAGTGTGGCCAGTGACTTGTCTGTTTACAGCGAAAGTGGTTTACGAGATGATGGCATTCAGGATTACAGTAGGGTAATCAGAAATATTGTAGCTGAGCCCGGTGCAATGGACAGGTTGATCATAGATGATCATGGCAATGGCAAGGCCCCCAAGAAGAAGTCCTTTAGTGACCCCAGTCGTCGTAGTGAGGCTCCTACAGTCTCCCAAATTGATCCTCAAACTGGCAGCACGCACCAAGTCAGTGAGTTGGATCAATCTGGACAGATTCCACCTTCTAGCAGTGAACCAATCCTCAGTGAGCAAAGAGAGGAACTGTGGCAGTCGGAGGCTAAGCCCACACAAATGCTACAGGCTGAGATGGCTGCCTCCCAGCCAGAAAGTATGGCTCTATCTGATAACCCTGAGGATGAAGATGATTTGATAGACAACGATTCAAAGGAAGAGAAGTTTAACTTGGATCTCAAGCTCGCTGAGGTTCTGTCTCCCAGAGTAATACGTCGGCCACCTAAAAAGAGACCTAATAGATTACAGTCTCTGCCTGATAATGCCCAATTTCAGCCCATTGAAGTAGGATTAGAGGACACAGAGGACATTAACCACAGTCGGCTCATCTCATCTCCTCCAGCATCGCCACTGAAATCCAAAATGAAACCTAAGCACATTCGCCACATCAGTGAGCCTGCCACCTTTGTCCCCATCTCCCCACCTGCACATCTTCAGCCACTGAAAGAAGTTGAATTCCAAGCAGTACCTCCAGGAGAAGGAGCCCCATCTCAAGAGGTCTTAGCACAGAAGTATAGTCTTGAGGACACTGAGGGCAGGCCTGTTGCTACAGCAAGCAATGGAGCTCAGGGTTTAGTTTCTAATGCAGAGGGCTCAGATAGGACAAACAGTTTTGGACCTAATGACACTGGATCTCAGAAGGCCAGCATGGAGGATACATTATCAGCAGCTGCTCCACAGAAGACCAAACCCAAAGTGGTGAGTTCCAAATTATTCTCCTCCTTTGGTAATTTGCCTAACACTGTGTGCTTGGTATTAAGGTTCTGATGCTTTTGGTTAAAGTAAAAACACACATAGGCTATTTGATATACACTACTGATAGGGGAAGAAGCAATAAAAAAATCCTAATACTATATATATTATATAATATATTTCACTGTAGCATCTAGTGCTTGTATCTATTTGCTGTCAACAAACACGTGCAGAGGCCATTTTGGTTCAAGTCTATAGGGCAGAAGCCATTGAAAGGCTGAGCGGAGTTAAACAAGCATTAGAGGATGTTATTAGTTTGATTAAACAAAACTCACACAAAAGGCATTAAGATATAATCCCAGCCCCGCTGTTTGTTTTAGTTTGTTTTTCCTGGCATCGATTGTGACTGTGCCAAGGTTAGAGGCATAGACGGAAGGGGGTACAATACTGGGTCCAATTATACTGTTATATTTGATGCTATGTTTAAAGGCTGAGAGATGTATTTAGTCTCAATATAAAAGCAGATACAATGGTGGTGTAAGGCGTAATCCAATATCTGTTGTCTGTATTTATATGAATACAGAGAAGCTGAGTTTTGTTATTGTTTTTTTTTTTTTTTTTAACAATTGCCTATGTTTAATAAAGGCTTGTTCAATAGTGTTGGGAAAGGGGAACTAAATGTGACTGTGTATATCTCTAACAGACCTCTATGTAGACGCAGATGCTACCTCTCCTGCAAATCCATGACTCAGGTTTAAGTTTTTATTGTTTGCCGTTATGGAAGTGGATTTGGGGTATGAAGAAAGCAAAAACAACTCTGGGAGCTCATGCTAGAAGACTGATTCCAGTAGCTAGGGCTTTGGGTTTGTTACATCATTACTGGGATAGTTCTGTACCCCTGTGCTTGTTGCTTTCTGGTGATAGACTCTGTAATTTGATAATATCTCCTACTAGGAGATTGCTTGAGCTTCTAGAGTTTATTTAAAAACTAAAAACTGTGATAAATATTAGGGCTGAAACAATTAATCAAATTAATCGTGATTCATCAATTTTTAAAGAAATCGCCAACTAATTTAGTAATCTATTAATCGTTATTTTGAGTATAGAGACTGTGAAATATACCTTTAACTGACAGAGCAAAACCACTTAGAGCAGTAATTATATCAAATTTGTTAAAAAATATATAAACATTTGGCATGTATTTAGTATAATTTTTTTTCCTCCGGCAAAAAGAACCAACCAAAAACCCTCAAAGGGAAAAAGTTTTTTAGATTCACCTGGTTTAATTTCGTAAAAAATCTTTAAGGAACCGATTACTAATTGATTAATCGCAAAAATAATCAACAGATTAATCGATTTGCTAAATAATTGTTAGTTGCAGCCCTAATATACATATTTAGCATGTATATCAAGAGATCAGAGCTGAAAAAATAGACCAGCAGCCCCAATGAGAATACCTATAAAATAAATAATAAGTAAAAAAATAGAAATAAACTCCCCAGAAACATATTTATATGTACACGTACCTCTATATTGCATGAAATAAATGAAATAAAATGAAAAAACAAAATGGTATTGGAAACATATAGGGATACTAATTAGCAAAAGGGGCTGGTTTGACCTGGAACCTTGACCAGCATTCACCTTTCTATTTATTTGTTGTTTTTTTTGTGTGCAATTTTTGTGTTTTTTCCTTTTTATTTTCTTAATGATATTAGCTTGCTTTGCTTGTTGTTTTTCCACTTTGGTGCAATTGTAAGAGGCCGTGTTGCTATAGTCACTCCCATCCATTACTCTAGTGACCAGTAGATTTCCCTCCAAGTTGCTGTAGTCACCGGAGGGATAGATGCAAGCCACCCGTCTGAAAAGGAAATGGGTAAAGGCAAATGGGAAGTTGTTGTGGTAACTGGATGGTGAGATGGTGTCCAGCACTACTGATGCTTATTGCTTTGTGAATGTGTGGTGTGTCATTGTACTTGCAGCTGAGTGAGAGCACAGTGTTTGTGTTATAAACTGGTTTCCCTTTCTTCTGCTTTGTGTGTGTGAGAGAGCCCTGGTCCATATTGTTTCCCTGGAACATGTCAATGTCTTGTTCAAACGTTTGGAGCCAGCACATTAGGTTTAGAGCAGTGCCCTGCAGCTCTGCTGAACTCTGACACCCTGTGTGATTTGGACTGAATGAATTAATGGCTGTGCTAGACTAGAAATGATTCCTTAAATGTTTTGGAAGCCTTTAAAGAAAAGGGAATTGCATCTGAAAATGTTAAGAGTAAGGGAGGAATATTTATCCTTTTGTAAGCTCTTTCACCTTTACTTTACTTCATTTCCACCCATTCTTTTCTTCGCTCTGGTGCTATCTCTTTAATCTAGATCCAATCTTCCTCCCGCTTCCAGATGTTTCTGCCAGTCCTAGTCTTTATTGTTTGCATGCCTGTAATGTCGTGCCAGTGTGTTGCCTTTTCACATCTCCCTTTTACTTTTTCATCCTAATTCCCTCTACATTCCATATCATGTTATCTTATTCTGTCTGCTATGTCTTAAGAACATTGCTGCAAAATGAACTCATAACTTTTAGTGCAGACTATGCTGACAGGCCAAATGTCAGGTAGATGGAGAAAGAAAGCAAAAGCAAAAAAAAACAAAAAAAAAGTAGAGGCAGTGGCTTAAAAAAGTAACAGGATTAAAATAGAACGGAGATGGAGTTAAAGAATGAAGCAGAAATGAAGGGAGGGGAGTGCATGAAAAAGGAGATCAGTAGAAAAGAAAAGGGAAACTGTTTAAATGTTGGTCTGCTTTTTGTGGTTTGTTCAAATAGCGCAATAAATATCTGCATCCTCATTTATCAGCAGGTTAATGAAATCCAGTCCCCCGGCGATCGGACCGCCATGTTCACAATGAGTACTCCTCAGAGACTGAACAGGCAGGTTCGAACAAATAGTACCATAAGGTGCTGCTGTAACCAGCGGTGTCTGTCATTTGTTTAAAGAACGTCAGCACACATGCTGTTTTAGCCCCTCGTGTGATGGATGGGCGTTCTCTTGAACTTGTATGTAAGTGCATGTCTTCTGCTCATTTAAGCAGTCTTTAACAGGCAGCAGGAATGTGGTCCATCGTCAGCCTCTCCTTTCATTGCATAACGGCTCCCTCTTCCCAAAAAGAGATGGATATGCAATGTCAAAATGACCTTGTTTTGCTATGGAACACTTTGTTCTAATTTTAAAGTGTCAAACGTTCTGTTTTTATAAAATTCTGTTTACTACTCATAACCAAATAACACAGATTAAGGGGCACAATTACCTGTGTACTCTTTGCAGATGGTTCTTCAAACCAGGCAGAACCGTGCTCCACATTGTTCATTATCATTTGATTAATGAAGCCAGGGCATGTTGACAGAAGGTATGAGTTGGGATGTTTAGGGAAGATGAACGGAGGGCAGGATACAGCAAGAGAGGAAGAGAAAAGCTGGTTTAGATCATGGATTAGCTTTAAAAGCAAAGTGTTTATAACTATAGATATATGGGTGGCTTTGTTTTATCTCACCACCCACATCGAATTGAATACTTTCCATCTGCTTTCTTTCTTTCTTTTTTTACAGCTCCTCTCGTGTAATCTCTAGTTATACTAACCAGATGAAAATAATAAAAAGGTAGTGACATTATTAATGTTCATTGTTCTAAGTTAGTTCATGCTGTAAACTGTAGATTACTAAATCATAAAAAATAAAAACCTATACACAATATAGGGAAAGATTGAACTACAGTTATAAAATTAATACTTTCATAACAGTAAAAAAAAAACTGTGTTTAATGTAATTTAGACAATTTTACTTGTAATATGATGTGCTGTGTTTTTAGTTTCAAAAATATTACCTTAATTGATAACCATAGAGTATCTTTTTATTGGTCAATATTGACTGTTTTTTGTTGTTGTTTTTTTTAGAAAACAACAAGCCTCTTTCCCTCTCTTCAGCTTTCAAATAAGGTGGTCAAAAGTATCGTTACTGTGAAAAGTATCCATACTCGAACGCTGTATCCAATTACATTTGCCATGGTGTCAATACTAAATCAAAGTGGTATTTGAATATTTTTGCTATTGTTCATTTTATATTTCCTGATTATTTTCACATTAAATGAATAATACCTCCAACAAAATTAAAGTATTGTCAAATTTAGTCATATTTGGGGCATGTATTTTGCATTAATTTGCACGCTTATTCAAGTAATAGAATCTATGATTCTGTTGCAAAAGCATGGTCCATGTTGAGATTGAATGAATGAATGCTAATATGTTTTTTATGCCTTTATTTGACTTTTTGTTTAACCCAATGATGGTAAAAATAGTATCGAACATCGAGTATTTTCCTGGGGATCGATATGGAGTTTGAGATTTTAGTATCATGAGAACCCTACTTTCTAGCTAGTCAGCCTGATTGGTTTTAGGTGGATAAAAACTAACTAACTAGACATCAATCTTCAGCATTTCTGTATTTTTCTACAAACCTGCTGTGAAATGACCTTATTCAACTGCAAATGAAGTGTAGATCATATGTATTGAAATGAAATTTGGCCCTCTAATTCAAAAGTATTGATGATTGTCCAAAAGTGGAAGGTACAACAACAGATTATAAAATAAAAACAATTTTACTTAATCTTTTAATTTGAGCATTTGATTCTTAGCATTTTAATCTCAAATGATAAAAAAAAACAAAAAAAAAACAAAACACAAGCATGTTGCCTGGAAGTTAGTAAGAAATCGAAACAAATAGAAAATAAAATCATATTATAAACCTGTATTTATAAAACTGGAGCTCCTTTGAGTAACTCCCTTATAACCACATTTAAGCTTAAAAAATAGGGAACAAATTACAGAAAAAAAATTATAGCTAGTCTGACTTAATTAGTTTTACTTTATTTTCATTATTACACCTGACCTGCTTTGATGAGCTCAGTGTGAAAACAGCTGATCCCAAGCTGTTCTCTACATCCAGTCTGTTCCTCTGCTTGGTTTGGATGTGTGTCAAAGCTGATGGTGAACTCAAACATAAGAAAAAAAATATTTTTTGGTTGTTAAAAGCTTGTTTAATGTTTTCAATTTTGTCCTCAGAAAGTAAAAACAGGCCTATTTTATTTTACAACCTAATAAATAAAATATTTTAATGTAACCCTTGCAATGCAGTCGTGTACAACTAAGGGTACGCGTACCCCAGGTTGAGAATCACAGCTCTAATTGACAGCTTAGTGCATCTTGTCTGTGGTCAATGTTTCAGGACGAAGCTAGCGGTGGTCTTTTCTAAACAAGCGCTGTTAGATTGCCACCTGTAGATGTTATTTCTTCAGCTCGAGAACCGTTTGTGATAACCGACCGCTTTGCTTTTGCTCCTTCTTTATTGATGGTACCCGGTGCATCAGTTTTCTTTCTTTATATAAGGAGGCTGCCTTCATTTTCTTTCTGATATACATTCTCTTCAGCCTCTAATATAACTGCTACTGAAATGTTTTTGAAGCTGAAATTTAATTATTTAGGATGGTTTTAGACCTTCAGGCCCCAACATGCTGCTCAGTTTAATCTCCTGTGTTGCTAGTGATAACGTTGAGACTAACAGGCATAAATGATGCATTTAAGGTTTATATGATGATAGCCACTTGAAGATACTCTTTTGTGTGATTAGGTGAATTTTTTGTTCCTGCATGGTGCCTTTAAAACACAACATGAATTATATAACCAGCAAGCCCACGAATAAATCAATAAGGAAAAGAAAATACTCCATTAATCAACTTTCTTTAAAGGCCAACTTGAAAGCTGAATGAAAGGCCACATCCCAAAGTGAATATTGAGCTGGTGCAGGGAGCTCTTTCTTTAAATGCAAAGGTCAGCTAAGGTCTGCGGTGGTCTAAAACGTTACGCAGCTGAGAGAGGTTAAAATGGGCTGGAGGGATGAAAGGTTCAGGATAGGGTTTGTTCTCGCTCGGCATTTTGAGTGGGAGGACGTCGCATGAATCAGAAGATAAAAGATGATACGGGGGACTTCTGTGTCATCTGTGACACATAGGTGGTGTCTGCTGGGGGCCTTTTTAACTCTGAAAACAGTCCAGAAGGTTCTAACCTCAGAGAACGAATCACCAGACTTTAATATGCAAGAAAAATATTTTGACAACATTCAAAGCCTGATTGCTGTGTTCTGATTTTAGCCATTGTGCAGACTTTCTAATGAAAATCAAAACATTTCTGTACATGAAAATTATTTGCTCAAAAGATCACAGAGCTTAACTTGTCCTAGAATATTAAATAAGTTCTTTACTTGTGGAAACCCGCATTCTTCCTTGTTTTTAGGTTTTTGACCCAGCAAGACGACAGATTTGAAAATGGAATCCGTGAGAACTAAAGCGGAGCCCATAAGTGACCAGCAGCTTAGTTAAAGCAGGAGGTTCCTTTAGAACTCTCTCAGCCTCATAGGCTATGTTCATACAGCAGGTTTTTGATGCTCTTTTCCCATTTATCTTCCAGAACTGAACCATTTTAGCATGGATTTTCATCCTTATTAAATATAACTGCTATCCGACCTCAGTCGGAATGATTCAACACATCAAAACGACCTCCACACAGAGAAGAAGTAGTGACATTCGTCATTACTTCTGTTTACTAGAAGTGTTCAATGTCTCACTGCGTTTTACTATTAAGCGCTTGAGCAATGTGAGCTGACAGTATTATGACCCCATCATTAACAATGAAGGAAGGTAAAACAAAATAAAACAGTAGAACTTTTAACGAAGGCTGTTTGCCAAGGGATCAGTGCCTGCTGCTCCTGAGAAGTTTATGTGGGCGTGTATTAGGAGCCCTGATGAGATAAAGTCAGTTAAAATGCAGCATGACTATTCAGGCTACAGACCCTAAAGTAATGGATACATTTCCAATTTATAGTAATAAATAAAAATTATAATTGAACTTTATTGATCTTACATTGGAGAAATTTACCTCTCCATTTAATCCATTTAACCCCCCTTGGGGAGCAGTGAGCGGCCATCGTGGGGCGCCCAGGGAGCAATCGGGGGTTAAGGGTCTTCCCCAGAGTGGCAGTCTGTTGGAGTGGGTTCGAACTAACAACCTCAGGATTCCAAGCTCTATGCCCTTACTACTAGGTTGCCACTCCCCTTATTACCAGACATAGAATGGGGTTAAAAACCAGATTTTTCTAGGGGAGTTGAATATAAGTTTCATGTTTTTCCTGCTCTTAATTGCGAAATTGCTTCACTTTATTGAGGTTTATTGATATTCATTCATGGAGAGCTCTCTTAAATCCTATCACATATTAGCAGCCTTTTTTTTTCCTTTTTCACCTGCCCTGTCTGCCAATAATGCTAAAAACTGGCAGTTATTTCCCAGGGATGGATAACAGCCCAACAGATTTGCTTTCACAAGTGGACAATCATTGCTGTTGCCATAATAAGGCAACCAATTGGAGGTATGGATTTTGCCACTGAGACACAGCAGCACCTTAATTTATACTTTTTGCACCAGTTTCATCACAGTTAATTCCAAACTCTAGCTGTCAGGTGAACAACGTCGCGTCAGGCACTTGCTTACGTCCATAAAGAGATGAGATAGCAGCCAACCAGGTCATCAACCTTCAACCTCCATGCTTGATTAATAGGATAGGGTGTTTGTGCTTTCTTTGTTTAATATTGCTGAGCATCTCCCCTTTAATCCTAACTTTTAACATACTTGCTGGACTTGTAGAATCTGGAATGGGGGGATTGCTGTTTCTTACTTTTCACTTCTAAGATGATAAATCTTTTTGACCTTAAAGTGATTCTCAGTTTGATCACTTTTTTTCTTTCAAATATGCAACGTGAGAAAGATTTATATAAATCTTATATTTTTATATATCAAGGTCTAATATAACCTATGTTGCTTAAGTCAGGTGTTTTTTTGTTGTTTTTCCTGAAACTTAACCAGGAGCATATAGCATTTCTATTGACCTTTGTGTTGGCCAGTCTTTTGTCATCAAACAATAGTGTTAAACACCTAGTTTCTGGTGATGGCAATGCAGTGAATGTGGCTAAGTAAATTTCAAGTAGTCATTATTACCTATTGGCCACATTAGCAGCTTTCTAGTTTATTCATTTCTTGTCAATATTCTGAATGTTTTCAGCTATGTTCAGCTTATTTTTAGAGAAGTCTATCAAAGTTTTAGCTCTAACAAGTGGTTGTTTTAAAATGAGTCTGTAAAAGCCATAGAATGAGTGTAGTGTCTCTCCATGTGTAGCGAGGCTCCATCTGGTTTCTCACAGTGATCATGAGTATATTTAAAAAAAACATCTGTGGGAAAATGGTGCTGCCGAGTTAGTGACATAGTCGCACTATGCTTTGAAAATCTTTAACATGTCCTTATAAGGAGAGCACCGTTGGTTTTTTGTTTTGTTTTCTCTATTTCACTTGTTCTTTAGATTTTTTTTTTTAATGCCCATGTTCAAAATTGATCTTTTTCATTGTGATTGAGTCTGTTTCTGTCTGCGTTTACCTCTTTGTTTCTTCTGTCCCTTTCTAGCTTTCCTCTCTGGGTTGATGTGGATCCACCCAGTGTAATTACAGAGCAGTTTGCTTGTGTAAGGAAAGCCTGAACTGAAACAGCACTTTCTAACAGACTTGCCATTTCAGCTCTTTTGTTTGCACAGAAAGATTTTGGCACAGTTTGAAAATGTGATGCCAAGGAAAAAAAACAACAAACTATAAACCTTTTACCTGAATCTGTTACGCAGGCTAACCTTTTTAAGACTCCATCTTCTTTGGTCCTAGTACACAGGATGTTATAAAACATCTGTGGTATGCCCAGTGGAATTTTAGTCTTTCTTTTTTGGCTTCTTTCTGAACCAGAATCTGCTGGAAATGCGGTTGCAAATATGTTAACATGAGAAACATAGTATTCAGTTGCTGGACCACTGATGTAATGCTGACTAACTTGTCTCAGCTGGTGTAGATAATTGAATTCAACATATCCATAAAGAAGACACAATCTTAAACCATTCCTTATACAAATAAACAAAAGAGGCGGTCAACCCCCTGTTTAAAAATGCCAAAGATTGGAAATTGACTAAATTTTGAATTTACAGGAGAAAAGTGCTTGCATTTAATGTTCTATTTTGTATTCACCCAGTTTATCTAGATTTACTGTAACAACAGCAGCTGAGATAAGCGCGGTTTATCTAGATTTGAGTTTTACAAAGTGTCACTATTAAGCTACTCCATGTTATTTCTTCTTTCTAATGTATTACTCTCAAGGTCGTAGATTCAATTCATTAATTCTAAAGTGGGCTTACTTTCTGTATTCTCCAAATGTACATTTAAAGATATGGTGTCTAGAACTATACATATTCATGAGTGACAGAAAGCAAAGGTTTACAACTTCCACCCAGTCTGACTGAGCCTGATTTATTTAAAAATGAAAAGTTTGATTATTCAGAACTGGAAGGTGCAAAACCTTAAAATAATTGCTTATATTTCTAATTTGAGGTGAACATTGTCCAACGTGGTTTGGATCTTTAAACACAAATGCTTTCCAAACTTTTCTGATTTTCATTTTGGGACTAACATTTTGACAAAGATATACCTTTAGGAGTAGTTTTACTGCACTCTACTTTTTACTTTTGAGTAAAATCTTAATAATTGCTAATCCATTGTGAGTGACTTCACTGAATATGAAACATAAGCTTATTTTAAAATGAAGTGATCCAAATAAACATATACACTTAAGGTTTATGTCAAAAATAAATGTTCTTTTATTGTACTCTAGCTCACTTCAACCTACTATGATATTTGGAGATCAAGTTTATATACATTAAAGAGTGAATATTGTCTCTGGAGGTACTGGTTTTATAAGCTTGCAAAAATGTTTCATCTGCGTTTAAATATTATTGCCCATTTAAATTATTATTTTTTGATTATTGTTAAATGGTCTTAAAATACCATAATTTACACATAACTTGACATTTTGGTTTGTCTTTCTTACATCATTTTAAGTATCAGACGTCACGGTGAGGTACCCGGTACACGAGTAGTCTTTCTGAATAATGTTTTTTTACTCTTACTTGACTAATAATATGATCAAGCACTTGCATGAGGTACTGTACAATTGCCCAATATATAATACTGTAGTATAAGGCACACTTTGGTATGAGAATATTACACTATAACTGCATGTTGAAAGTATCAATAAAGTTAAGGTGAGTGATTGTTTGTAGTTAGAGCAGTGCACTTGTGCTCTGAGAAGGTTGCAAGTACCCAGTTCGATCCCCACAGTCTGCACTCTGGGTCCCTGAGCAAGACCCTTAACCCCTGATTGCTACCCAGACGGTGCACAATGGCAGCCCACTGCTCCTCAAGGGGATGGGTTAAATACAGAGGTAAATATCTCCATTTTTAGATCAATAAAGTTCAATTATTATAATATTATAGTATTTGAAAAAGTTCTTGAAGCTAGTAATATAATCTAATTACCCCTATATGTGCAAGAAAAGCTTAATTTGTACTACTGGTATGGCTTATAATAGATTTTTCTGCATAGAATATATTACCTCCACCAAGGAGGTTATGTTTTCATCAGTGTTGGTTTGTCTGTTTGACTTTTCTCAAAATGACTAATAACAGTATGGACAGATTTTTATGAAATGTTCCTAGAAGGTGCGCATTGTGTCTGGCAAAAAAGAAAAAAAGAAAAGACATCTTGGTGATGATCTGGATCACTGTCTGGATTTAGGGATTTTTGAAAGATTCTGTGGAAACGGGTATTAGCTTAAGGTGGAAGTCACAATATATTGGGATGATGCTTGATGGAAGTCTGCGCCATTTGAATACTTTTCTAGTTTACCAAAATGTTGTATAAAATTATTTCTGTCAGTCCCAATGAGCCCAATAAAAGACATATCTAAACAATTAATCCTGCTGGGCTGCCCACTCATGTTTCTGCAGGCAGTTGCTTTTCATATCTTGCAAACAATCAATTGAAAACAATTTGATTGTTTAATGCTCCGTTAAATTACACCAGCGTTTTATTTGGTATCTTCTAGGGAAAGAAAAAAAATCTTAAAGTTGAAATCAAGCCATTTTTATTATGACATATGCATTCAGAACATTTAAGCTGCGGCTACATTACCATGCATCTATTTTATTTCTACACAAACTCATTGTTGAGGTTTGCTGCCAGCGTCTCTCACACAGTACTTCAACTGTTCCTTCATCGCATCATGCTGCATATTACATGGCATGTTTCAGAGCGTGGTTGGACTCGGGCACAGCACAAAAACACTCATAGACAGACTTCAGGCCTTTGTCTAACAGTGGGTTGATTTGGCCATTGAGCATTCCCTCATAGCTTTGTCACCAAGACAGTCATGAAAGATGCAGCTCTGCTCCTCGTTTCTTTGTGTCTTTATCTTTCAATCACCTTGTCCTTCGTCTTCCTTATGGCTTCTGTTCGTCGGTTTGGCTCGTGCTCTAGCTGCAAGCTAAGAAACGTGCAAGAAATCAGAAATGAGAGGCATAGAAAGTGTCGTAGCGCTGTTCCTGAATGGCTGCTGGGCTCCCGGATCAAAGCTCAGGGAGAGGAAGATGAAGACGGCTGCAAAGGAAAGTTGGGGACACCTAAAACCAAGGAGATCCCAAAGGCAGGTTGTGTTCAGTCCTTTTTGGCCAGGATAGAATTTGAAAAACCTTTAATCTTCAACTTTAATCTGACTTTTTGTCTCCTTATTAATTTTGCTAAGAAAAAAACAGTCTCCCTTTCCTCTAAAGATTTTATAAGAAGCTCTGTGTTTTGTTTTTTTCTCTTGGCTCCACCTGTGAAATGGACTTTGATATTTTATCATGAAATGTCTTGTAATATTTAGCTAACACTGCTGTCATCGTTTTACTAAACGCTGTCATGAGTATTTTACATCTGCGCTGTCATAACATCATACATCACCCTGGTCCTGTTCATTTTGTTTTTGTGACGCTTTGTGATCAAAGTAAAGGGAAACAATGGGATTAAAAACTGTGTTTAAACACTATCGCTTTTAACATTCTCTCAACTTTGACCTCTGCCATCCAGTTTACATTTACTGCGAGGCTGATGGCTGTACATCAATCAGTCATGTTTTGAGTTTGTATCCTGAACGTTTCACTTGTGTTTAATCCTTTTCCTAGCTCATATATACAATTTAAAATTTGTAATTAAACATATAAAGTTAAAAGGTTCTATTTGTCAAATTTTATTTTGTCATAAAAATACAAACACACACATAAATCTTCTTATTCAAGGTGTAGATACAGTCATATGGGTAAAAAAAAGACACCTTGTGCCTACGTGTATGTTCGACTTATATATTTGGACATATTGCTATTTATTATCAACTTTAGCATTACTAGAAAATGTAAAATAAATACTTTCTTCCCATTAAAAGTTATAAGAGAATACATTTTTGTAAGGAATAAATTAGGAAACTCCCACGTTTATTATAGCCAAAATCGTTTAAAAAGGAAAACACATCACATCTGATGTTGTGACTCTTAAAGTTTCAGATATCTGTAAACGCTAAAATAAATGATACCTGCAGATTTAACGTGTGTTTTAGTTTTTCTGACACCTCTAGGAGTTTTTGATGTGCTCCTGCAGTAATTCTGGTTGGCCGGTGATCTGTCAGATCAGCATACCCATAGTCGATACGAATGCGCTGTAACTGTCAACTTGGCATACGCTTAGCACAAATTTAAGAGAATAGCATGCAGGAAGTCTGCTAGGCTACTTTATTCATGCGTGATATGATAAAAAAAAAGTTGTAGTTGAAGGTAAACATACAAACTTACCAGAAAAGCATGCAGAAAGTCAAGTAGGCAAGTTTCTTTACTCCTGATGTAATAAAGAAAAAGTTTTAGTCTGAGGTAAACAGAATTTAAAGCTAAACTGCTTTAAACACAGACAGCCTCGCTTTCTCTATTAATTAACTACTTCACACCCTGACATAGCAGCTAACCTGTCAGATTGTCATTACTATTATTATGGGTATGCTATTACTAATAGTTTGGGTTTGCTGGACTGACAGAACACCAGCCTCTCCTGGGAAGGTTCACCTTTGTTTTAATTATTTATTAATTTATTTATTTTTTGTCATTTTGTGACTTTTCCAGAATATATGATGGCTGTAGTTTTGGCAGTTATAGCATTCTTCTTGTGATATTTTCGTTGACTTCATATAGTTAGATTGATTGTTTTTGTTTGGTCCTACTTGATTTTACCAGTAAGGGGTCGGCTAGTAAAATTTAACCAAAACAAAGTTGTTAATTAGTTGATTTAACCAATGAGATGAATATTTAGTTCTCTTTTAAATGTAAACATCTTTTATAGAATAATTTATATAATATTTTTTTTACATAAATTGCTGAAGTTATATGACATTAAATGTGTTGAACTGAAACATTTAAGTATGACAAACAATCAAGAACATAAGTTTGTAAATATAGTTTTCTGCAGGGTACAGTATATATCTGACATATCTTCCACTTCCACTGTATCTGTATTGTTCCTCTGTCCCTTGGTTGTCTCTCACACCCATCCAGCGAAGAGGATATCTAGCCAAAAATAACAACAGTAATCGGCATGGCAATGATGATGGTTAATGATGATGACTGCCATTTATCTGACCGGAGGAATTCGCTCCTGTTTGCATGCTAGACATGTTGGAAGGGTTCACACGAGGCTCCCATCACCCGGTGACAGCAGTTTGGGGGTTGTCGCTAATCGGGTTCGTTTTTCCCAAAACAATGTAGTCCTTCTTCTTTGCTCAATGGGCTTCTTATTTTCTAGAAGCATTTTCCCTCTTCAAGTATTTTCTATGGAATATTAGCTTTTCAGCTCTGTTATTGTTAAGGAAGGAGATAAATGATGCAGCGGTCACACAGCATATGCCAAATACAAATAAACTTTGTTGAGAAACAAAGTTTACACTAAACATATATCCAGTGTAAAGCATGTATATTTTGTTATCATATTGGGATGTAGGAAAGCAAATAGGCGACAAATAGGGCACCAATACCATTTTGAGAACCAAAAGTTTATTCAACTATTGTCACCCATTCCAGGTAGGCAATACCTGGAATCACTTTGTATTAGTCTTTTTTCCTGCTTTACATAGGTAGGCAGCAGCTTGTCAAAGCCATTTGGCAATTATTTTACATCCAAGTAATATGCAGTTCTTCATATATACACACACACATCAATTTCAAACAGATGGCATCGGTATCGGCTGATACTGCACAGCCAGGTATCGGTATCGGGGGCCAAAAAATTGCATCAGTATTTAGAATACAAGTTGATCAGATAACTGATCAAAGAGAAAAAATAGTTAGAATTCTTAATTTAAAGTTAATGTCTTTCTTTAGGAAGTTTTAAAATGTTCTTTTATCTGTATGTTTTCTTACAATGATGTGTTCTTTATCTTCTCTCTTCTAAGTCTTAAAATGTTGAATCTTTGTTATTGGTTAAGCATTATCATATTATTAGTATTGCAAATGCATGCTCACACGAACTTTGCTCTAAGAATTCATTCACTGGTCGTTCATTGTAATAGAGAGTATGTAAAAGTGATAGGTTTAAAGTAAGACATAACTATTTACCTTCAAATACACATTGCATTTCCAGCCGAGTTATTCATACGTTAGAGTTGAAAAGAAAAAACTAGTTGCTTACTGTGAGCAATTTCTTATAGAGAGCAGGGGGGCATAGTTTGGTGTAGGATTATATTACTACAATAACCATACATTTAAAGAAATGCCTCAGTTTAAAGATATTCACACAAAAGCTTAAAATTATATTTTTTTTTTATTAATGCATAAAGATACAGCTACTGATTTAAAATTAATATTGCAGTGATTTCTTGGTTACTTGCCGGCAGTCTGCTGCTTACAAAGCTTACAAGCTGTATTTTAAAACGGTAAAACCTTAGAAAAGAATGAGGTGCCACTCCTGTTAAGGTTTACTACAGCCAGAGAAATGTGTTTAAGGTTATCAAAGTGAAAAAGCAACGTGATGCAAGACTAATATTTAAACCCTTACAATGTTTAAATGTGGCATGGCTTGATACAAAAACAGTCATTTTGTCTCAAGAATGGCTAAAAGTCACATATTGAGTGTGTAATTTCAGCCATCTACTGATCACTGCTTGGGTTCATTTTGGTTCAAATACTACTTAATTTCAAGTAATTAACCAAAATGTGTGATATTTTTTCTATTATGTATCAAGGGAAATATTAGGACATTAGACCACTACTCCTATTCCAATTCAATTCAACTCAGTTCATATATATAGCGACAACTCACAACACGTCATCCCAACGAACCTCACAGAGACAGGTCAACCAGATCATACAGACAGATTGGTTCAAAGTTTTAGTTCTAAGAAAACCATCTGATTGCATCGACCTATTGACTCTTTCAGCATTCTCTCACACAAAGCATGCATGTAGTGACAGTGGAGAGAAGAACTCCCTTTTTACTGTAAAAAACTTCCACTAGAACCAGGCTCAGTGTCAGTGGCCATCTGCCGAGGCCGACTGGGGTTCAAGGAGACAGAAGCAGACATAAGGAAAGACGCAGATATACAGAACTGTCAACCAGCTCCACAAGTTGCCCCGTCCAGGAAAGACACAGTCAGGCAACCAAGCTTTAGAGACAGCTCCCATGTCAGAGGACGAAAGAGAGCATATACAGATAGTCACAGTAAGAGAAACAGGACTACATTGAAAAACAGGCCAAGCTCCAACATCTATAAACAAAGGTGTTGATGGCAGAAGCACTGCTTATATTTCTCCCCAGGATGATGTCACTGCCAAACAGGAGCAGACCAGATGAAGCTACTATGATGAGAAAAAGCAAATAGAGCATCCTGTTAGAGATTGAACTAACAAATACTGCAGAAAGGGAGAATAAAATGAATCAGATTGACCAAAAGTGGTCCCTAGGTCCTCCAGCAGTATAAGCCTATAGCAGCATAACTATAGAGATAGCTCAGGCTAACCTGAGCCCCTCTATCATTAAGCTCTATCAAAAATGAACATTTTAGTCCTAGCCTTAAAAGTAGACAGGATTCCTGCCTCACAGACTCAAATTGATAGATTGTTTCACAGGAGACTGATAACTAAAAGATCCGCCTCTCATTCCTATTTTAGAAATTCCAGGAACTACTAGTAAACCTGCAGATTGCAACAAAGTGCTTTGTTATACGGTACTCTTGTAACCTTTTAGTAGAAGCTAAAGTAGACAGGTTTGCATACCTGTCTGGTTGCATACTGGACCAATGAAGATTCTGCAGCAGGGGTCTGCAATCTTTAGAATCCAAAGTTTAACCCTGATTCTAGCTAAATACATGTTGTGTAGAGCCACACATATTACAAAAGCTTTTATTTATTTTATGTTAAATACCCTCTACAGTTGCAATTTTAACCAACAAACAGGGTATTTGTAATTTTAACTTTTAAAAAAAGGTCACACGTGAATAGGAAACATGGATTTTCTTCTATAGGATATTATTTGATGTAAAAAAACACACCTAATTTTTCAAGCTAATGATAAAAATAGACTTAAAAAAATGTATAATACTTTTAATGCCCTTCCGTTGTGAAATTAATTCAGTTCAAACAATTTGATAGTTCTTTATCCTTTTNAAAAAATGTATAATACTTTTAATGCCCTTCCGTTGTGAAATTAATTCAGTTCAAACAATTTGATAGTTCTTTATCCTTTTCAACCACTGAAACGGGTCCAATGAGCCACGGGTTGCAGACCCCTGCAGCTTTCTTTTTGATGACATTAGACAACCTATTTGACACTGCAACTGCTATATTTCATTGAAACTTGTGAAATCTCCACCCCTTATATGGCAGTTATAATAGAGACATGCATCATTTAAAAAGAGAGAAAAAACGCAAATGTAAAACAGGATCTGGCTTGTTAATAACACATTGTTTCATGTAATCAGGGTTTCTATTGGTTTAGTGGTTTTGTAGCTGGTTGCTTTTCACAAATGGTTTAAATCAGCATTTATAAATCAAGCTGTTTTATTCTCTCTAATCTGGTCGCCCATTTTGATTAGTGCAAACTGTAGTTGAGATTGCACTTATTCTTCTATGCCATCTTGCATTTAGATGTATTAGAGTGAAAACTTCAACCCTTCAAACTCCAAGCTTTACATGCAGTTTTGTGCTCCTCTCTAGCATCTGCAAAACAAAAGAACTTAAAAACTTTCTGTATTGGCTTTGATTTAAAAATTTTATGTGGAGTGGAAAATCAACATGAATCCTGCCTTTTAAGGAGCTATTTCTTCTGCATTATCCTTCTTTCAAAAACCATAATTGTCTTCATTGAGAGGGCAGGGCAGGAAGTGGGTTTGGGGGAGGCATTTTTTTAGACCATCGCGGACACACTCATGCACACACGCATAAGTGCACACTAAACGGCTCGTGTAGCTATCTGGTGAGAGGAAAAAGAGAGGAGGGGGGCGATTTGGGGGAAGCTAATGCTTTATGTGGGGCAAGGTCTGTCCGAAAGCTGCTGGTCTTTTTATTTGGCTTCTGAAAGTTGTTGCTCACCTTTTTTGCGATGAAATGCAACATAAAATACATTTAGTTTCATTATTTAAACATTTTCTATCCGTCTTTACTTTCCTCCATAATTTACCCTCTAATTTCTCTTTTTCTTTTTGCTTCCTTTATACCTTGTTTTGGTCTTTCTCCCCTTCCCTCCCTTTCACCTCTCTTTCTCTATTTTTAACTACTCTCCCACCAAGTCCACATCTGGATCTTATATACAGAGGGAACAGGCTTTCAGCCGTAAAAAAAAAAAAAAAAAGACTATTCATAAAAAAAAAAAAAAAAAAAGACTATTCATGTGCTGGTGTGTGCCTTACAAAGCATTTAGGGCTCCCAACATGACTTATGCACAACATGTTTAAAGTTGTTTTGCTCATCAAACTAAATGACAGCTACCTTCTACCTAGCCTTCAGGTATACATTTTTTGTGCCTTGTGATATTTATTAATTCTGTGTTGTGTATAAAACCTAATCTAATTTTACACTAGAATTTGTGAAAAAAGTGGTTTTACTTGCAGCCTTTGATACGGTGCTCTGGATCTGTTGGTTGTTCACCATACGAATCTAAAATCTGCCTTTTGCTTTAATATTCCAAAGTTACATAAATTTGATTTTGAAGGATGCTTTTACAAACTTGTTAAATACCTATTTTATCAGACTTTTTAATGACACTTTTGTGCTGTTAATATTTTAATTTATTTTATAATGTGCCTTAGTTGTTTTTTTTAAAGTAGAACTTTAAGTTTAATTATAGTGTAAACCTGGGTGAAAGTTCAAACAGAACACTTTGGGGTGCTTTATTAATAGACTCTACTGACTACACCATGTCATTAACTATATGCTTATAGAAAGTCATTTTTTTGCTTTCTTCACAGTTTAGCTTTATGAATTCATCCACAGGTCACTATTTTTTATCCCTCAGACAGCACAAGCATACGCAAAAAATCCACTTTCACCAAAGCTGTTGGCCTTTTTAGCAGCCTAAATGGGAGATGAAGTTAATTTTATTTTTTATTTTGCCAGTGCATCAGCTCTCCACCAAATTTTGTAAGTTGCCCTCAAATTTTTGGTGTAATAAATTTGTTTTTAAACCGGTTAGTCTAATCTCTGTCACTTTGCTTTAAACTATTTTTGTCACCCTATGAAATGTAGAGGCTGTAAACCTTTGATTTGGTGGTCATCTTCAATCAATCATTCCAACTCAGGTGCTGTCCTCTGAAAACCTCCTCAATGCTACCAGAGTGTATTAGGCTCCACTGGATCCCGTAACCTCTCACCTGTTAGGCAGTAAATCACTGTTGTTACCCAAACTATGATTTAAGAACCATTGACATGTTAGCCTCTAATCTTCCTAATGGTAGGCTGTATTTCTAAGGAGAGAAAAATACGCCTGGGACCTCCAGAGGCGGATCAGAAACACCCTGATCAACTGACTGAATTTTCTCCATTTAAACAACTTTAAAGCATGGATATGGTGTGTAGAAATTAAACCAGATCAACAGTTGTTAGCTGTATTTAACAGTGACAACTAAAAGGATTTGCACAAGCAAGAAACTCTGCAATTCCCTCGTCTTGAACAATATTTCTCGCTTCTCATTTCCAAGCTCATGCTTGGAAAGGATGAGCTTTTACTTGATAAATCTGATGAAAAATCATACCACAGGCCTGTGATGTAGACATGTACCGTTTTATCCAATAAAAGGCAGCAATAAGAAAGTTTTTTGCACAAAAATGTCCATATTTGCACCGTAACATGAAGATAGCTCCCTTATAGCCGAATTAATACAGTTTATCAGCCAAAAAACGGTAGATTAAATGTTGTGAAACACTGGTGAAGATTCTGTCATCCAGGTCATAGTCATTCCAAAAAAGTTTAAAAACAATCCACAGGACTTTGTTTCCAAGTTTGAAGACGTTTCAATTCCCATTCAGTGAGCTTTTACAATTCAAAATGTCAGAAATAGCGTTGAGCTCAAGGCTTTATAAAAAAGACTTGAAACCCTAGAACTCAACGCTATTTCTGACATTTAAGTGTGAAGTGTTTTTAGGTAAAATAACAACTTTTTTTTCAAAAATAACTCATGCTCCTTTAGGCACAACTGTAATTCCCTATATAATGTAAAATTCTTCAGCTTATGGGACAGAGTTTAATCTAAAGAGCACATTTACTAAAAGCATATCTTGATTAATCTTTAATAGTCCTGCTCAATTTGGTATTTGAAAAGGATGGCCTCGGACTTGCTGTTATTTGATTTTTAAATCATTTATGCTGTGCAACTATACGTGAGTTCAAGCTTCTTCTGTGAAAAAAAAAATCACACTTTATTGGTTTATATCTTTATAAAATGGAGGGGGTCGCATGTGAGAGCAGTAAGCAATCATTAAATTTCACTAACCTTAAAAAAACCCGAAATATTATTAGAGCTTTTAATTGATGCTGTGTTAAGAGTTTTTTGTTTGCTTTTCGCTTACTAGCTTACTTAATGCAAACAACTTAACAAAATTTAAATGGAGTGTAGAGAAAGTGAACTATACTTGCTTTAGCGAAAGACCATCTGAAGACATTAAACATGTTTACCTTATTTGTTTTTATTTTATTTTGTTCTTTTTTTCTATTTGGTGAAGCTTCCTTATCATTTATCTGAGATGTGGAGTTTACTTTTTCACTTTTACCCGAATGTGAGATTTACTAAAGACTGCCAACATTACCTGGCTTACGGTTGCTGTAATTAGATGGATATTTTAAAAGATAGTTTTGTCTGTTACCTTTCTCTAACTTTACTTTCAAACATCTAAAGCATGTTAAAACGAAAACCTTCTGCTCTAGAAGGTAGTTGTTGGGTCGCTTGCTCAGGCGGTTGGGTTCATTTTGGGAGGTGGGAATGTATAACCGATTTTGGAGTGAATGCAAGAAGAAAACTGGGGAAAAAAATAAATAAAAAACCCAAAACATTGGTCTCAGTCTGCTTCAAGTAAAGCAAATGCCCTAACCCTTCATAGGGCACTCAGTGAAATACTTCCAGCTAATAGTGTTATTTGAATCCAGGACAAGACCTTATCACCTTTGTAAAATAAAAAATAAAAAATGGATATTTTTATGGTAAAATGGAATGTCAATGTAACAACGAGTCAAGCCAACTTGCCAGAATATATTAAGAAAAATAACAAAAGTGCTTCTATAAGAAATTATTGAAAAACACTTTTTCAGAGTGAAAGAAACACATTTTTTTGTACAACATAACATTAGAGGCATGATACTGATATGCTGATACTGGCACTTACATTTCTTTGTTCATAAAACTAAATATAATTGTTAACAATGTTTATTAACTTTATAAACTTTTCAATGAGCTTTTTACCTTTTTTCTTGACTTAACTTTTTTTCCCCCCAACTTAATTCACAGTAGGTAATATATCATTCAAAGGCTTGTCTAATTGGTCAAATCCCAAAATAAGATGTACAGCCATGTAGCAGTATCTTTGCTGAATGGCTGGATATAGCTCTTGTGCTTCTAGATCTCACTCAGGGACGTGGGGGGGCTACATTTGTAAGGGGTATGCAAGTGATGAAAAACGCTAACTTGCCCTATAAAGGGTTATTCAAATTAGAATACAGGGCATTGTGGGTAAAAACAAACAAATGAGACAATTGTATAGCTTGAGGCGGGTGATAAGAATAGTACTAGAGGGTGTGTGGCTATTATTCAGATACAGAATAAATTTTCGCATCACATTCTTGGAAAAAATGAGAATTAGAGAAACGAAAAGTCCTGGTTCCCTGGGGCCGAAGAACTAGATACTATTCTTGTTATTAAGAGCGCCACCAGAAGGGGGGACCAGGTTATTAGGAGGTCTCCTTTGTTTGACTAACTGCATTGGAAAAGCAAATCAGAATCTTCCAGTTCTTACCAAACCAAGTCTGTAATTATATCGGATCTTCCATACTTGGCCGGTAACTAATCAGCGTAAAAAAGATTCAGGGGATGTCATCTAATTTCTTGTGTCAACGCTGGTGTTGGGTGAAGTAAACGTAACTACAGCATGTGTTTTCATCTGCTGTGTGAGAGTATCTATGGTAATTCCAATGACAGTGAGGAGCTGTTGTTTTCGTTGGATATGTGTGAGTGTGGATGTGTGCGCTCTAATAATAGCAAAAGAAATGGTTCAGGCCTGGGAATGTTGTCCCCTCTGGAAAAACAAACTTTTCTTTCCTCCCTTTCTGTCTGTTGTCGTAACAGATGTCTCTCCATGTGAGATGGGAATGACATGATGGGGAGGGAGGGAAAAACGATAAGATGGAGAAAGATTGACTGAAAGAAGATGAGAATAGTAACAGGTTGTTTGGAAAACAGTAATGCCAGTTGGCTTTAATATTAAGAGGAAATTGTTTTCACAAAGTCTTTTATTTGTTTTAAAAGGGCTCTGAAAAACTCACTGTCACTACTAAAGGAATTTCTAATATGTCAGAATGCACTACCACTACTACTAAACTACTACTTCCTTACATAAGATACATATAAATTAACTTATGATATTATCTTTTTCAGAACATACATAAAGAAAAATTACTGAGCATGTATATTTGAATTCTGCAAAAATCTCTTTATAATAAAAATCGTTACTCTAATGGCCTGCCTCAAACATCAGACAGGCCCCTTCTCTGAATGTTTTAAATCTCTTGTCAAAACCCACATTTTCTCTTTGGATTTTAACACCTAGCAAGATAGTGCGCTTTGTTTTATTTTGTATCTTGTTTATCTTGGTTGCACAGTTGTCCTGTTTGTCTCTGTGTTGCCGTGCAAAAGACTGGTGACCTGTCAAGATTGTACCCCGCCTCTCACCCATTGAGAGCTAGAGATACGCACCAGCACCCCTCTCGACCCCAGCTGGACAAACCGTGACTGAAAATGGATGGATGGATGGATGTTTCATTTATCTTTTATTCCTTTTACCTTATTGATTTGAATGTGTGAATGTGGTTCTTACCCACGTTTTAGCTGTTTTTCTTTCTTGTAGTGTTTTAGTGTTTTTTTTCTGTTTAACTAGTTGTTTTTAAGTGCTTAACAAATAAGATTGGATTGAACTAGTTAATATTTCCCAGTGCTCCCTGTCAAAACAGTATTTCCTCTAACGTAGTTGAAAAATATGCTTTCTTTCATAATTTCTTTCCTGCTTTAGCACGCCATTTGGCTCCCCCCAGTTTACCTTAAACACAGACCATCTTCCCTAAAAAGCAGCACGAAAGCATGATGCCACCCCCACCGTGTTTGACGCAGCTCTTTATGTGCGCAGGATGATCTGCAAGCTTGGTTTTGCAACCCCTCTTCCCAAAAGCTTACTGTAAGGTGTTAAGGCAAACTCAAAACAAGATGTTTATTTTCTTTGCAGAAAGACATAAAGTTACCTTTATTTTTGAGTGACTTTAACTTTTCTAGAACAATCCCACTTAGATATTCCTAAACTTCAGTGGTTGTCCATACTGGCTGTATGTGTGATTTTGATGCAAGTACACTGCAAAAACAATTTAGAAATAAGTAAATATGTCTTAAATTAAGTGTATTTACCCTTAATTTGAGTAGGTAAATAAGATAATCTGCCAGTGGAATGAGTATTTTTACTGTTGAAAGATCATTAGATAAATTTTGACTTGAAACAAGTTTTCTTATTTTAAATGTTATTTGTGTTGTTCATTTTGGCAATAATGAAAATTCCCTTAGTATAAGAAAAAATTACTTATTGAGATAAAATTTTTTTGCAGTGTATATATTCACATATGGTCTAGATTTTCTCTGTTCATCCACCTTTAACTCCTGGAGTGACAAACAGTTATTCTGATTAATGGTGAAGGAACAAAGCTTTGTAAGAGTTGCTTAGAGCGAAATAAAAGCATACAGGATCATAAAAGTTATACTGTGTGCTTCCAGCTGTGAGCCTCCTTGTTTTTGCTCCCACTTATGGAAATCTTTGACTGCAATGTTACATCGATCATCTTGTTTGCTCGGTGGTTTTATGTCTTCGCCAGGAACTACACATGCAAAGCATTCCTTTTTGTGCTGTATGTGTGGACGGATGCATTGTTTGTGAATGTGTTTATGGAGACATGCTACCTGGATTCCTGCATTCCGGTCCTGCATTTGGGCTCAGAGTACAACATTCTGGGAAGCATGGGGGAGGGAGGGGTTGAAACGAAAATATAAGGGAGGAGAAGGAGTAAGAGGAGTCTTGGGTTGAGTTCCTTCCATACTGAGGCAGAGATCCCGAGGGATATTTCTACCCCTCAAAACACACTGGTATAGAGTCAACTTCCAGTCATTTTTGTTACTTCATTTTCTAATCTCTGCCCTCAGCCTTTTCTAAGTTTTATATAGAATTTTGTTGTTTTATTAAGTACAAATATAACTCAGATTAGGTTGCCTGGTTTTAAAAATATTGATGTTTTTTTCCTCCCCCAGGCTTAAATGTCTAATGTGCCTGCAACAGCGATGAGGAGAGCAGCCTCGGTTTGAATTTAGTTAGCATGTGTTTGCTGATCTAATCGCTCAATTTGAGAGCAATGCTGGGACTGAGCCCATATCACACACATTACTGCTAACACACACACACAAACGTAACACCACTGCCATATAAGGAGAGAGCAAGAGGGAATGGGACAAGGTTGAAAAGGGGGTCTTCTTTTCCTTACTTTTTCATGTGCCGTCCTGAAGTTCAGTTTCTCTTCTTTAAATTAAAGTGTTCATTTTCACTTATTCATCTTCTTGTGTTTCTCTTGTATACCTATCGCTTTCATTTTCACACTTTTAAGACTGAATCAGTCGGTCTCTCTTATCAGATACTGGCTGCACACCCATTTTTTTGGAAAGTGCTTTCTCTACCATTGAAATGTTTTCTTTCCCCGTCAGCTGAACCTAACTCATTAACTAAATCTCCTTCATTGATACTGAGTTCAAACAAAGGGTTTGCCTAAAGAGAAATTCCTTTTCCACAAACTCTGATATTTTTGAATTGGCACTCCAGAATGAGGCTCAGTCATACAGGAAAGCTGACATAAACGTGACATTATTTGCAATGCTTTGACATGACTTTGTGCTTTTTAGCTCTTGACATAAATATGTAGATATACCATAATTTTTTCAAATGTTTCACTGCTTTGGTATTTTGTACCTTTACAGTTTTTGTTGCTTCTTACATGGAAACATTAGAAACTGAAATGTCTTCTTTAGTAGACGTTTCATTTTGACAACCAACGATTTGAAGTGATATGAAAGGAAATAAACTTAAAAGAGTGCAGTAAATACGATCTAATTCAATTCAGTTTATTTATATAGCACCAATTCACAACACATGTCATCTCAAGGCACTTTACAGAGACAATTCAATCAGATCATACAGTCAGACTGGTTCAAAGTTTTAAACATATGGAAAACCAGCTGATTGCTGTTAGGAAAACCAGCTGATTGCATCGACTCATTGACTCGACAGCAATCCCTCACACCAAGCATCTAACAGTCTAAGGGTCTCCAAGAGCTGTCATGGTTTCATCAAATGATCTGACATATTATACAGTATATGGAAGTCCATTTGCTGAAAAGTGGTTCAGAATCAAATTAGTTGAAACCAGATGTTAACATAGACTACATAAATCCCCTCACTGTGTCGAGCTGAATTTCACCAATTTTTTGTACACTTTAGTTATTTTTTGAATGAACAATATTTTCTTCATTTTTATGGATAATAATACTAATAGTTATAACCTTTTTTGAACTAGTTTTGTCACATTGGGATGAAAAGATCTCTTTAGTAAGACATTTAAGTTGAATTAAAATACAAAATTGCTTTATTTATTTATTTGTTAATGTTTGTTTGATCATTAAAGGAACATTAATCCTAGACAGAAACATGCTTTATACCAGATTACAGCTGTAATCTGCTATTTCCACCTGAAGTCCCTGACACACACAAATACTACTACTACTAATAATAATAAAATTCAGTTTATTTATATTGCACCAATTCACAACACGTCATTTCAAAGCACTTTACATACTTAATTCAGCCAGAAAAAATAGTCAGTTTGGTTCAAAGATTGCTATCTAAGGAAAGCCAGCTGATTGCATCGACTCATTGACTCAAAGGCAATCCCTTATACCAAGCATGCTTGTAGTGACAGTGGAGAGGAAAAACTGCCTTTTAACAGGAAGAAACCTTTAGCAGAACCAGGCCCGGTGTTAGCGGCCATTTGCCGATTCTGACTGGGGTTCAAGTAGACAGAAGCAGACATAAAGAAATAAGCAGAGATACGAAAGGTAACTGTCAACCAGCTCCACGGGCGACCCCGTCCAGGAAACACACAGCCAGGGAGACTAACTCCGAGCTAGCTCCCATGAGGATAATATAGAGTGCATACATTTAGTCAGAGTAAGAGAAACAGGACTATGCTGAAAAAATCAGGCCAAGCTCCAACATCTGTAACCAGAGATGTTGATGGCTGCAGGACAGCTGATATTTCTCTCCAGGATGGTGTCATGGCCAAACAGGAACAGAACAGATGAAGCTACTATGAAAAAAAGCAGAGAGAGCATAAAGATAGTTGATAAAGTTGGTTGGTTGAACTAATAAATAATGCAGAATGGGAGAACAGAGATGGAATGAAGCAGATTGATGAATAGGGGTCCCTACGTCCTCCAGCAGTCTAGACATATATCAGCATAACTATAGAGATAGCTCAGGATAACCTGAACCACTCTAACTATAAGCTTTATCAAAAAGGAAGGTTTTAAGACTAACCTTAAAAGTAGAATAAGTGTCTGCCTCCTGGACTAAAACTGGAAGTTGATTCCACAGAAGATGTGCCTGAAAAGTATTATTAAATATAATAATGAAAAGCACACATGACATAATACAAAAATATTGCACTTTAAAAATGATGAACATCATGATACATATGTGTAAATAAATAATTTTAATAATTGTCTGGTGGAATCAGACAAAACTACTGTGAGAAGCTTGTGGATATTTACCAAAACAGCATAGTATAAAAGGTAATTCTATAAATTGTTATTTCTAAAAATGTGATATATGTGATATATGTGTGTATAAACTGACGTACACATATGGTGATATAAATGTTCAGTTGAATGTGAGATTTAAGATATTTTTTATCTCCATAGCTCGGATGCAAAATGTGACATAGTTTAAGTGCAACGGTTTGTTAACAGGTCTGAAATGAATGCATGAATCCATTGGGGAGAGTTTGCTTAGTGTGATGTAATGAAATATAATGTGCACTCATTCCTTTCTGGACCCCACAGTGTGTTAAGGAGGAGTCAGACAGTGGAGTGCAACACATTTGGTGAATATTTTAACAGGGCAGTAGTTAATGTGTACAGCTACAATGACTCAGAGAGTGGATTAAATGTATTCTCTGTATGTCTCCTTGTGTTTCTGAGTTATAAATGGCTCCTTTTTGCTGGGAGCATCCGGTGTGTGTGTGTGTGTGTGTGTGTGTGATACTGCACTTGAGATAAAAAAACATGTTTTGCTTTTTTAGTTTCGTCCTACAAGGAATAATAACTGATGAAGGGAGAGTATTGATATTTGATAAGATACTCCTCCCCTAGTCAGACATTCCATGATCTCCAAGGTTTTACAGCTCTCTTCCAGTAGCTAATAAGATAAAATGAAATGGACAACTTAGTCCCAGAAACACCCTTACAATTTTAAGCATTTTTTTTTCTTTTAAACAAGCTGGGTGTTTAAAAGTAAACCTGTTAGTTTACAGTGTTTAGTGTGACTACTGTATTGCAAAGAGAATACACATTTTTTTGATGGCTTCCCAGGCCAGAGTCCTTTAACCTTCTGCCTGATGGGAGCAGCTGGAATGAGGAGGAGAAGTAATCAGAGTGGCCTTCCTGATCGCAGAGAAGTTATGTGAAATCTTAAGTATTTGTTAAGCAACTGCTGCAGTTAATCATAAGTCAAAACAAGCGCTTTAGAAATAAACTTTATTGGTGTCTTGGATCCAGTATATGTGCTTTCAATCTTTTTTTCATTTATAATTTTTTGGAAATAGTAAAACATTTTGCATTCAGAGGTCCTTGATAGCAAGCATCAATGCAAAGCTGACAAAGGACCCAAACTAGATCTGTTACACCAAAATAACTCTGGAGCGAGAAAGAGTATCTTAAAATTTAGACATCTTGCAGATTATGTGCGTTGTTCTCAGTCAGAGAGAGAGAGAGGAAGGGAGAGCCACCAAAGTAGTTTCTTTCAAACCAGCATTAAAGAAAACTTGTTGGAAGCTAATTTGTCAGCCATGAAACTATTATATGTGATAGCCTCGGATTCATTTTTAGATTTCTATGAAAAAAAAGCTTTATCTCAGTTTTCATTTAGTTTACATCTACTAAGATTTCATTAAATATGAATTTTTTGTTGAAAATTCCTTTTTTTTCTCCCCAGGTGATTAAAGTTATTTTAATATCACATGAACAGTAATTTATTGGTTCGGTTAGGTTCTATACATTATATATCTACAACCTATGTAACAGAGGCATTAGTCCTTTTAATCAGACTTGTGGTCTTTTGCTGCATGTCTCTCCCCCTCTCTCATACCCTCTTTCCTGTCAGCGTACTGAGAAAATTAGCCAATAGTGCCGTAAAAACTCAAAAAAAAAAAGTAATAATCGTAATCATTATGGATGGTTTGTGGTTGGTATGAAGCCGCTGCTCTAACCAACATATCGGCGTGAATGAGTCTTCCTATCACAACCTGACATGCTCTTTCTTTCTGATTCATAGCTGCTTTGATAAACTTCTGACTGTATTTGTCTCTTTTTGTTGTTGCATTATTTAATGACCCCAATCCTTGACAAGGACTCCTCCCTGGTATCCATTTCCTTCCACGTACTTCATCTTCTGTGTGATTTAGATCCAGGTATTGGATCTCAACAATGGGGCAACTCTCATGTGATCCTGCAGCATTTTCCATTGTTTGGGCATACACAGTAATAACAGGGAGCCTGATTTTGATGTTTTCCTTCTCATTCATTCTTTTTCTACCATTTGGCTGTTTCCGTGGTAACTAGTTATTTGGTGAGAGGCCCACTTGTAGCAGATGTGGATTGGTCTGATGGTTTTCTTAGTCTTGTTTTTTGTCTAACATGAAAAAATGATCTGCTGCCGTTGACCCTTTCTTGCTTTTTGAAAGGGAAATATGATAAGAAGCTGCTTTTTAAAAATAAATTTTAGTATAATTGGATTTGGTGAAATCAACTTTCTCTTTGCCTGCTACTATGGGATGTGACTTTAACATCCAAAGTGGTGCTTTGCCATAGTGGCATTCAGGATTTTCAGTAAACTGAACAAGGCAGCGTCTTCTTGTTCTGTAAAGCAATAATGCTTTTATTTTGCTGAATTGAGTTCATTCACCTAGCAGCTCTTCCTGGTCTGGTGCTCTGGGGGAGCGCAGGCTTATGAAAAGAGTTTACAAGCTTTCTAAGAAAATCTATGTGAACTCTGCGGCTTTTCATTCACTTCCATGCTGAGAGAAGCTTCTGCTGCTGTGCTGCCCATGATGACAGCAGAAAAAGTCGATGACTCACTGATGCTGTTATGTTCTTGATGGCTTGTGAGGAAACTAACAACAAATAGGTATTTCTATGAAAGACTTCTCGGTTTCCTCACAAATCAAGGAGCTGATTTCTAAATGTTTGGTTCTGTTTGTAACTTGACTAAAGGAGCTATGGCTTTATTGCTGGTTATCTAATCTAAATAGCAGATGACCCTTCAAGGTGTTTATAAACCACTCTTTATTATCTTAGTCGCCTTTGGGATTAGCTCCTCATCACAACTAGAAAAAATATTGCTGTTTTTTTCAGTCTAACATTCTCTATTATTCAAAATGACCATATTTAAAAATCTGTGTCTTTAGATTAACCCTTGTTGATCTGAAACAGTAAATGCATAAAAGGATTTACAATCATAGTGGTTTCATAATGGACAGAAACCCTGTTTCTTTAAAAATTGTTATTTTGTAAGTGGAAAAAAGGTATGACTCCCCTCCAAATATGCAACTTCAGTCTGAGTTATCTTTTATTTATTACATTTTTCCTTCTATATGTATATATAAAATCAATGTAATCAAAGACAGAGGGTTATCAACCGAGTTAATTCTTAGAAGAACACAAGAATGAAAAAAAAAATACAAAGATAGAAGTTATTTCCTTGTATGTTATGCCACATTTTTGTTTTTTTAATTTGAAAGTTTTCCAAAGGCTGTCTCTTAGCTCAACCACTGTGTCGACATTTTAAGAAATAAGTCTTAACTAATGTTCAGACCAGTGGCAGCTGGCCAATAGAGGGCTCTAGGGCGCTGCCCCGACATAAAAAAAAAATTAAAATTAAATTAGAAAATTAAGACATTTTGAAATAGTTATATATATATATATATTTTTAGATGTGCAAGATAAATATTTAATCTTTAATGACGAGTAAGGCTGTTTCGTTTTTCATCAGATTGGGGAGCAAATATTTTTGGCTATAGACTCTCGTTAAAAGGTGCACATGTGCAGTAGCTCCTCTGCAATACAAAAGTATAGGAGAGCTCAGGGGGCAGGAGAGCGGCGCCCTGAGGTGACAGGAAATGTCGTCACAGTCCTAGTGCAGGTAATTGACAGGTCGAGTCATAGAAGTGAAGTCCTTTAAAGCAAACTTATCAAGAAGAGCTGGTGGTGAAATCATTTGGACCTGATCAGCCGATCATCAAAATTAATCAGCAGTCCAAAGACAGAGCTACAAGGCTTGGCTAACTGCATGCAGCGAGGCTAACACTTTATTCTGCTGGCATGACTGCCTGCTTTCTTTTTCAAATATCTGGATCTGAACCAGCATGGATAAAGACAGACAGGACTGATTTAAAGCACTTATTAGAAAAGGCAAAAAAGCATGAACAATCTGGGATTCACATGGAAAATAATATAATATAGTGTAAATTTTCCAGATGTTTGTTAATTTTGCATAATTGCTCCTAAACAAACACATTCTCAAAAAAATAAATAGTTTTTAGATATTGAAAAAATATAAAGCTGACTTATAGCTTCTTCATTATTAAACTGGTACATTATTTTTTGGGTTTGTGACACAGTCTTGGACCATGCAAAACACTGATTTGCCTTCACAAAGCCTCAGAAGGGCCAGATTTATGTTCAAAAAGTAAACCTCTACATTTTGTTTTTATAAAGTGATTTTATAATGGTTATTGTTGTTGCCATTCATATAACTATACTGGTGTGATAACTTTACGTTTGATTGTTTTTTTTGTATACGTCTATTTTGAATATATAGCCCCCCCTGGAGAAAACTCCACCAGCCATCACTGGTTCAGACTCATTATTTTGGCTTTCCTCCCAAGTCTAAACATACCCATGACTGCTAGATTAGGTAGATAAACAGACATTGCAGCCAAGTATCCTGCAATGTTTTCATCAAAACAGTTATGCTTTTAAAGATAATACATCGACATGACTTCTAGAGTGGTGCAGAGTGAAACTATTAGTTATACCTAAATCCCTTTTATAAATATATTTACATTTTGTTGTGTCCAAGATGTATAAATTAAACTGAATTGAGCTGAATAAATATTTATTTCAGGTTATGATGCCAACATCAACAAGAAAGGATTCTGCACCAATAGGATCAGGAGGTGGAAGTCACGTGTTAGAATGTGCTGCTTTTACTAAAGAGGTTCATGCAACAAACAGTTTGGTTTTACTGCTGGCTTCTGCTTCTCGTTCGTCATCAAATATTCACAAGCTCCAAAGTAAAACCCTCTTCAGCAGATGCATAGATGCATTTCTCTTCTTCTTCAGGCCCTTTGTTTTACATCAAAAAGAGTAATATATCTTTTGCCAAAATATAAAGTTTGCTGTCATTCAATTTAGATGGAAATCTTTTCGGAATAGTTTAAGGAAAACAAACTGGTCATCTTCAGGGCTTTAGGGTTGAAAAGAAGGAAAATAAAAATAGGACACCAAGATTTTGGAGCGGCGGTATCTACACTCAGAAACTCTCCCATGTCCTTGAATTAAAACGATTTTTTTTAAAGTGAATTTGTTAAGGTTCCCAGGCAGTGGCATAAAACACTTGCTGCTAGTTTTAATAAATGCTTGATGGCATTTTTACCTTGAAATCAAAGGTAAAAAAAATCAAAGGTTGAAAATAGCTTTTTGTGTTGATTCTGCCTGTTTGTCAAAGATTACAATTATTTGCATGACCTAAAAACCTTTTAGTATTACAATAAACTCAAACTAAAACAGATTAAATATTCCATCCATCCATCCATCCATCCATCCATCCATCCATCCCGCTTATCCCAAGCCAGGTCGCAAGGGGTGCTAGTTCCTTTCTCCAGCTGTCTATGGGCAAGAGGTGGGGTACACCCTGAACAGGTCACAGAGGAAATATTCAAGCCAAAAAATTCCTTTTCATGGCACTGAATACATATTATTAGATTAGAATGGACAAACTAAAACACTCTTCTTGCATAGCGCTTCATATCTCTTCTGGTTTGTTCAAAGAATGCAATGTCTGTGCTTATTCTGCTATTAAATAGTTTTCTTTGGATTAAACAAAAGAAACCCCCCCATCGCCCAATCTTCCGACTCTTCCTGCCTATCCTCTTTTTGCCTTGCTTTGCAACAGGCTTGATCTCATTCTGTTTTATTGCTTGATCTCCCCCAAAGCTCTTTCTGAGCCTTTTTTAAGACAAGGTTTGCATGTCAAAAGACATAAGAGAATTTGTTCTTCATTTGATGCACAGGGATTGTGAGGAAGAAAGGGGTTCGGACTGTTTCATGAGTAGGATAATGATGGGAAAATGGTATAAGGAGAAAAGGAAAGGGCAAAAATAGGGAGCATAGGGTGAAACTAAGACATTAATTACAGTTAAGTTTTGTAAAATTACGAATTTCATCAGTTTGACTTTACATTTTTTCTTCTGTCCTCAAAATGCTTTATTTCTCTGTTTTTCCAGTGTCATAGAAATATTGCTGTGCCCAATAAGGTACATGTATGAGATGAACATCCAGTTGTGTGGAAGGAACTTTGACAAACATGAGGGAAGTTCTAGAAAGTTAAAGATAAGGGAAGAGGAGACCGCAAAGGGCATCAGAGGGGACAGGCTGGGTGGGAAAGACAGATGCAGAGAAGGTATTTCCGGAGTGGTGTTGGGGTTAAAAATGCTTTGTGTGGGTGATGGCTATCACTGCAGCCCTGTTGCACTGTGGGACAGGGTGCTGGACAGGAAGTGGAAGGGATGTTAGATTACAGTTTGCTGTAAACCTTGAAACTAAGGAAGAAGATGCTGCAGAGTGGATCAAAGGCTCCTCCTGGTGTAACACAGCAATGTTGTCCTATTCAGAGGAAATTGATCAGGATCCATTCACCTATATGTTCAAGCAAGGCAACATGAAAATAATCAGGTTCCTGCATCCGCATCCTGTTTGTGATTAGTCTTAATATGACCCATTAAACAATTTTAAATGGGGTTCTGTTTGCTTTAAAAATACTTTTTTCCCCTGATGAAATCCATCCTTAACGCCTTTGCTTTATTCCATATTTCATTTTCCTTTGTTGGAAACTGGGTATAAGTTCAAATAAAGTAATAGGAAAAAGATTGGTTGTTTTCATCCATTGTTGTTTTCAAAATTGAAGCTGCGGAAGGTCACAATCGTTAAATGTCATCTCATATATAAATATATAAAAGCAGTAAATTTGTTTCAAACTTGAATCTGGTTGCAGAGATTGTTGGTGTATTTGAAGCAGTCTTTTAAAGTTTTCACTTGAAAACTAGACTTTATAAATATTAATAGTTTATAGATTTCCTGACTGCTTTTAGTTTTCTAGCATACAGCATATTGCTCTATGAAAGCATTTTTTCTTTAATGCTTCTTAATAATTGCAATATTGCCATCATTTATCATCACACTTGGTTTATATTGAGTAGGGCTGCACAATGCACTGCAAATGTAGCGTCATTATAGTATTAATGTCTGCAATGTTAATATTGCAAAGAACAGTTGCACTGCTCTCAGGGTCGGCCCAAGCCGCCATGCAGTCCTAAGAAAAATTTGATTTGGGGCTTTTAGTCCTAGAATCCGATCATTCACGCACCTACTACTGTATATACTACTGTATTAACTCTGTTAGTGCTAAAATAAAGTAGTATTCTTTTTTTTCTGTGAAAGTGTCGTGTGGTTTATAGTTTTTTGTTTCAAATGCGACAGAAATGTGCAAAGATAATCTAAAGTGCAAGAAACATACACAAATCTAATGGCTTTGGTAAATAAAAATAATAAATTGTACAAAAACAGACAGAATTGAATAACACATCAAGCATCTTCTCAAGTGATACAAAGTGAAAAAAATGAGCTTCTACCTTTTCCCATATATGACTTATTTTGGACTGTTCTTCCTCAACATTCTCCCAGCTTTTCTGTTTGCAAAGTCGCTGCTGACGTCACTGTAAGAGATCTGACGGCCAACTTTGTTGTTAAAACTAAGCCCACTGATCATTTTTCGGCCGAGAGTGATCTCGCGTAGATCTTGAATAGTTTATGTTTGGAAAAGCTACTTTCTACAGATGCAGCATTCACATGGAGATTACAGGCCATCCTCAGAGCTACTGAGGGTTTGGCTAGAACTCATTTACTGCTATAGTGAAAGAGATAATCTGTACTTTAGGATGTCTGGAGGATTCTCCATCTCCGAACCCAGTGCACATTTATTTATTACTATCAGACCGTTCCACAAAGATAAGTAGGTGTGTAAAATATGAATTAGCAAATTTTACATTACTCTGATTTTTCAGTTCTGTAACCTTCCAGGTCTTTAATATGCAATGAAAGCCACACAATCTTTGAATTTCTAAAATTTTAAAAATCCAACCCTAACCTTCATGGATAGTGAAAACTATCTTGTAAACAGCAAACTTTCCAGTTTACAGATTCATTAAACATGTTTTTTTTTTCACGTTTGGACAGCAGCAGAGGTAAGTTCTACTCCTGTGTGTCCTGTGGCTACGATTGTCCTTGTTTAGGCCTCACCTCTTGGGGACAAAAGGCTCTTTTAACCACCTCTCTCTATCAGCCTCTCAGACACACACCCTCTGATGCACACCATCCCATAAGGGCGTATTTGGAGTGTAGGAAGATCCTGTTACCTTTGAAATCTCTCTGTAATATACAGATATGAAGTACGTAGTTTATAGCTGTGAAAGCTTCACTTTAGTATTAAGTCCAGTTCTCTTTGTTTATTTATCTCCCAATCACCGACTTTGTGTTTTAAGTAAACCTTATCCCTGAGTACAAGAACCTGCAGATTCATTCCAGTTTCAAGTTGGTTTATATGTCCATTTTTCTCATTCTAAATAATTTTCTTCTAAAAGTTTGCCAGATATTTTAGCAGGATGGGTTGGCAAAGTAAAAAATCTTAGTTGATTTGTAACAATTTGTTTTTGTTATGACTGCTGCCCCCTTGTGCTTGCCTGCATTTTTCACACCAAGAAGAGAACGAGAACTGAAACTCATAGGGTTAGTCCTACTTCTTTGACTGGGCATCTGGTTGTGTTTATAATTAAGCCCCACTTAAGCTTCAGGTGAATAAGAATCCGTACAAAGCTGGTATTAATATTTAAAGAGCTACAGATTTATCCAATATGAAGATCAGATATTCTAGATGCATCTGAGAGCAAAATCATTAGTCTGCAGAGAGTTTCTATACCATCAGAGGGATCTCATCATTAGCAGTATCGGTCAGCCAAAGTCTAAAAACAATATCCAAGGCATCAGATATAGTATTTAACATATTAAGGACAGTAAGTGTCAAATCGATGAAATATGGTGCAATAATTACACCACCAAAATATGGACATTTCACCAAAACAGTTTAAAAGTTTAGAAGAAAATCAGACAGATATCCTGCCAAGAGGCCCTTCTGCACCTTGAAAAAAGGAGCTGGACTTTCTTCAAATGCACTCTGTGAAATACATACGACAACAATCTCCTATATTGTTTAGGGAGGAGTAGCAAAGAATCAAGGGACTGCCTAATTTTGACATCTTCGACATTTAGAAAGCTTTCATCTCCCAAAAATACATCATAGTTTGATGAAGGCAAAAAAAGGAACTTCCTAAAAAAGAATATGATACCTACAGTAAACAATGTTGATGTGAAAATGATCATTTATGGACTGGGCCAAGGTTACAGCAATAACCAGTTGATGATTGCACAGAACCTTCCAGTTTCTGCTTGAACGCGGAGGATAATGACAACCTTTATGTTTCACCATCATTACCAGGGAAAGCAGACATACAAATCACCAACAGAGTGACTCAGATGATGTTGGAAGTTTGATGTGATCCGTCCAGGGCTCAGAAGCTGATATAGAGAAACATTTACTATGATCCGCAGTCTTGCGATCTGACCGATTCAAGCGATTTTAGGAAAGAAGTTTGAGCAAAGATTTTTAAGTCCAGCTGTGCCATACTAATAAACTCTTAACCCTAAAAGACTCAATGCTTTAAAGGAGCCTAGTTATATACACAAAAATATTAATCTTCCTATAAAATATTAAAAACCTAGGATTTCTTTTTTTTAGTTTTCAGTTATGCCTTTTTGAGTGATCAGCCAACATAAACATGCTTGTATGTTATCACCATCTCCTGGCATTACTGCATACTTATGCATCCATTACCTTGGAAGCAATATCTGAATGCTTTACCAGCTTCAGTTCCAACTTTAGTAAAGTGGTAGTAAACCAATCTTCGTCTTATATTACTAGCATTACTTGTCTTTTATCCGTTTTGGCTCCATTACTACCTTGTTTACATATTGCATGAAATATTGTACCTCTAGTCACTTGGTCTTATGGTAAAAACATAAAATGCTTATGTCTAAGAGAGAAAATAAATTGTAAAACATTTCATAAGAATGAGTGCACCCTGAGTGCATATACATGAGTACATAATACATAACATTTAACATTTAAAAAAACAGGATGTTTAAGCAAAGTATGATTTTTATTTTTTTTTTAAGTGGACATTTTTGCATGTTTTTTTATTTTAACCCTGTAAGCCTTTGTAAAAATATAGAGTAAAAAGGGATTAAGTAAAATGTGTCTTCCCTTTTTCTCATGTGCCTGTGTGCTAAATCACCAATAAATGCAGTCGATCTAAAACCTGAGTTATAGAAAAGCTCTAGCTGCAGTGATTAGGAGGTTTAATATGGACAGATAGGTGGTAAATAAGCATTTTATTTTATATTTAATGGGTAGTTCTTTTCCCCAGCACTGACATTTGTCGCAAACCAGGCCACAGTCAGACCAACACATGGTACTAGCTGTATGCCTGCACAGGTGTGGGATGAAAATACCTGATTTGATCTGTTTTACCAACCCTGCTTTGACCTCTCCAGAGGTATTGCTTAGTGTGTCTCACTTACACACACAAGCACATGTCAGCCCACGTTTCTGCTGTGTGTCACCATTTCTTACACCCATTTATCAATGTCTGCCTTTGGTTTTTGGTGGGGTGACAGAAGCAGGTCAGGGGCTGTCAATTAGCAGCTCTGGGTAACACTGACCAAAACAATAAAGCAAAGAGACGGAGCAGGAAGGAAAACACACACATTATCAAACAGAGATGGGAGATACTTTAAGGTAAAACCATATCTTTTCTTGTTGAGTGTCATTTCTTACTGCTAATGAATTTGAACCAAACCATCATCTCTGTTTATTAAATGATTGGTTTTCTTCTGTATCTTAGCTGAGAACAAACCATTTCCTCTGAATTGAATCCCTCACCTCTAGAATTTACCTGAAAACAATAAGGAACCCTGTTTGCTTCTTGTAAAGGATGTCTGGTATCTTCAGCCAGCCATGCATTTACAGCCTGTGGTGGAGGATGCGTGTGAGAGGGAAAGAAAGAAAGTGATTTCACACCACTGGGAAATCTGGGTCAGCACGCCACTAGCCACTAACAGATTGTCCTGTCTTTCCCCTGCTGAGTTTATTCACAATCTCTCACGCATTTACGTATCTCTTCTTTTCTCTGCATCCTTCATGACCCAACAACTCCATTAGTAAACTAAACAGGAAGTTCTGATGAGTTGCTATGGGAACAAGATACCACTGATGCTGATGAAAACAGGTTTTGGTGGCGACTATGATGGCACTGCTCAGCTGCACAAGCAAAGCCTCTGAACACATTGTTCAGACTTTATTTCAAAATGTTCTTAGAATGTCTGAATTGATTTGAGCTTTATCATTTAATGGATAAGTAGAGCTTCTACTTGTGAGGGAGTATCAGACTGCAGCTGGGCTAGAGTCATTACACCAGCCATTCATACTGAACATTGGGAATCCTAACCTTTTTAACAGGAAACCATTGCAATTAAAAACGGTGAATGGAAAAAGGACAATCTTCAGGATCATAACTGCCTTCTTTGCTCTCTAGATCTAAATCCTATTGAAAACATTTGAGTGTAGATGGAAAAAAATCAAAAACAGTTTAAATAAACTTTTTATCATTTAGGTCTCCCGCCAGGGTTATGGCCCATCAGTGTGGAATTTGAAAACTTAAACCTTTTTTCTCAGTTTTAGATTTTGGTCTGGAGTGTTCACACCTTAGTAACAACTGAATATTTTAACTATCAGAGGACTTGGATGTTCTTGTATTCTGCATAGCACAAGAATTGATTATGGCTAACAGTTGGCCTCTGGCTTTGAACTGGGCTTAGATCAAATCATTTACTAAATACATAAAGAACGTAAAACTTACTGCAAGAACTAATAACTCTAGGCTAACACAGACTGCAATGCAGGCATACTACAGTCACTCAGAAAATGACCAGACTGGCACGGCTGCAGCTCTGGCTGCAGAAAAAACAGGCTCACAGTCTTTCTAGGAGTACTAGGACAAAGCTTAATGTTTGTACACATAAATATATTTTTCTTCTTCCAATAGAAGTTCATGTATCTGTTTACTCATTTTGTTTTTCCTAGTCAAGTTTGTGAAAGTTTTTGGGTTGATTGTATTCTGTAAATCACCAGGACTCTTTCCTTTCTGGTACATGAATTTCTCTCCTTGGCTTTTGAAATCACGGAGCTTTACGCAGATAAGGCTGCTGCCTTTGGGCAAATCTTGCAGAATCGATCTGAGCTGCACAGCCTCTGTAACCGTACCTATGCACCAGGGCTGATGTGAATGTCCTCACTGATTTTTATTGATTTTAATTCCTTGGGTCACTCGGACTGCAGCCACATTGTATGTGAGCCCAGTCCTATAGAGTCCAGCAGAGTCTTTGACCATCTCCTACTTTGAATAGTAATTCCAACACTGTAGTTAGAGGAGCGACAACGAGCTGTCTTTTTATGTTGGAACCAGGCAGAATTGGGTGAAAATGCACTTTGATTCAAAAAGAAACATCAAGGACAGATTGTTAATTTTTAGGCCTTTATGATTATAACTTCAGTGCGGGAACTAGATGTGTTTTGCATGTGTTGGTGATCTTTTGAAAGTGTTTTGGGTGGAAGTCAATTCACTCCCATTAAGTCTTTTTAAGTAGCTATTGAGTTTTAAGCAGCAAAAAGAAAATGGCTTGGAGTGGGTCATGAAGTACCACTGCAGCCGTCTCTGCACACATCCAGGTTATTAGCAAAGCATCACTGATGTGAATGGGAATTGGAATCCATTGGGAGACCTTTTTTTTGGGTCGACAGTTTGACTCTCACCAGCTTGATGGTTTTTTTTTCTTATTCTTCTAAGGTTTCTAAGACTTTGAAGTTGTTTGTTGTTTTCCAGTACTCAATAATGGATCAAAAATATCTCTAAAAACATTTAAGCCGCAGCAAAGGATTTATGTTGCTTCAAGCAATGACATCATTTCTGTACACATAATAAAAGAGGGAAAACAATCTGACATCATGAGGGAAAGATCAGTGGTTATAATTATCTGGAAATAATTATGCAGGTGGACATTTTTTTACTTTATAGCGAGTTAAATCTACGTTAGCAGTTTATTGGTACAAGGTTGCTATTCAGACCTTAAAAGCTGCTCTGATGCTCTTATGGCCGCAGAGATGAAAGGCCATTTCTCCTGTCATGAATTCGACCTTTAAATGTCCCTTTGTGACCTTTCTGTTAAGTTACCTTCTAATCTCAGCTGGAAGACAAAATAGTTTTTTTATGTTAAAGCAGCTTGAAGCATGACAGAAAAGTTCATATTTCCTGTTGAGGGTTGGAGCTTAACTAGAATTGCAGTTCTATCTTTAGTAGGAAAATGATCAAGATATGTTGTACACTGAGCTCTTTGATCACAAAACTAGTGAGCGTTTCAGATGATCTGTTGGACTGTTTTATTTTAGTTCAACACAAAGGATTTTGAAAGCTTTAAGAAAATTAAGCTAGATCTCTATTTCTTGTGTTTATTTTTACTATTGATCTTTAATAGTGTTATTATCATCAGCTTATTTAGGAACTCGGATCTTGTATTTTAAAAGAGGGTTCTAAGGCCATAAAACTACTGTAAACTGTAGGTAGAGCCATCCACCACAAATGGATAAAGATGAATCTTTTCTGCCATATTCTGTAGCTTCACATTTGTTCTGCAATGCTGCTTCAGGTCTGGGACAACCTGCTAAAATTGATGGATTCTCGATTTATGTTCTCCAACAGAAAACCATGAAGGGAAATGTCTGGCAATCAGTGTGTGATTTTAAGATGAAGTTCACTTTGGTTCTACTGCAGTTCAAAGATCAAAACCAGATCCACCTCTCAAAAAAATGAAGGTTTTTGAGTAGCGAAATCAAAGTTGCCTGATTGAGATAATTTGGTATGATCTGAAACAGGCTGCGAATATTCTTTAACTGTCTCATTCAGAAAACATAATTTCTTTATGCCAGTTTAAAAGAATGATTGATTGCAGAGGCTTGGTTACCCTTCCTGCTGCTAAGTGTAACCCAGCCAGTTACTGGGAGTATTGGTTTTTCAAGGTATAGTTTCCCTATAAATTAATTAAAAAATATTAATAGAACCATCTAAAAAACATCTAATTTAACCTCATTTTATTTAAAATGTTATGTAAAACATTTATGTGCACTTAAAAAATTAAAAAAGTAAAAGAAAAGTAATGTAAAAAGGGTGTATTCCCCAATGATATTTTCCATATGTCAGGTGATGCCAACCTTACATACCGCATGCTTACATTTTTAACTCGGTCATGGTTCTTCGTAGGATTGCACAGTGTAATAAAATGCCAGTTTTATTTGTTAAATATATAAGCATGTATCCAGTGTTTCTCTCTCCTTTCTCATCTGAATTTCCAAAACTGTAACCTTTAGCATCTCTGCATGATCTGCCCAAGGTGTTTCTGTCTACAGAAATGAAATTTCATCAAACAGGGTGAATATTATATGTTGCATGCAAAGTTTTAACTCAATGGCATTGGATGTTATCGCATCCCGAGAACTCCCACACCTGTAATATGAGGCAATATACTTGGACTATGTTAAAACCGCTCATTTCAATAAGCAAGAAACTACCATTTTTTTTTTCTTATAGCTTCAACTTTTTAGTTGAAAATATAAAATTTTCCAGTACAGTCACGTTTAAATATTCACTTCTGGTTATAAAACCAGCGTTGACAGAAAATGATTCTGCAACAAAAGGAATAGTAGATTGAAATGAAACAGAGTTCCAGCATGACCAGATTGTTGTATTTTGTGATTTTGCTGAGGAGTGGCTTCATCTCTGCGTTGCATCTCTCCAATTTTCTGCGAAGCAAAACAAGGGTGATGATCGGTCAAGTTCTTGAAAGATGCTCCCGACTTAAGAAGGATAAGGGGCTCAGAGTCACTTTCATTCTAGATGCATTTTTTTAATGGTGAACATGTCAACTGGCTGGCAAATTGTTCAATCAAAGGTTTGACTGAGAGAGGGGGCAAGTGTGATTGCACCACCTATAGGCCAGGAGGGATTACACTTGTAGCTATCCTTTAAATTTGCTTTTTACAATTTAATTTTATTACTCTTAAATTTAATTTATCCATCCATTCTCCATCACGCTTATCCCTGCTGGGGTCACAAGTCGTACTGGTGTCTATCTCCAGCTGTCCTATCACAGGACAACACAGAGACAAACAGGACAAACAACCATTCACACCTAAGGAGAATTTAGAGAAGCCAATTAACCTAACAGTCATGTTTTTTAACTTAGGGTGGAAGCCGGAGTACCCGTAGAGAACCTGTGCATGCACAGGGAGAATATGCCAACTCCATGCAGAAAGACCGGGCCGGGAATCAAACCCAGAACATCCCTCCTGCAAGACAGCAATGCTACCCACTGTGCCACTGTGCAGCCCCATTTCAATTTAATCCCCATTTTTAAATTTAAAAACCCCAAAGTAACTTCTCTAAGTGGGTTTAAAGTGCATTGCTGTAGCTTTTATGCACTTAGGTGTAAACATCTTATTGCATTTTTAGATAGATTGAAGATAATAGTTTTATTGATAAAGCTGCTGACTTCCAGTAACTGTACCTATATGGGGGGAAAAACAGACATGTTAAATTGAATGTTTTTTAAGGTTTTATATTCAGCTGAGGTGAAAGAGAGGGATCTTTAGGCAGTATTGCAATTACAATATTCTTTGTGTGATAGAAGGTCCTTAGGGGGATTTCTCAAGCTCCCCGTTACCTTCTAGTGCTTCATCCCTTTCCAAATTCAGCGGATCCATTACTTTTCTGATGATTGGTCGAGTCTGGCTGGTGTGAAGTGGAGCTACGCGCTGTGAGCGTCTGCCCTGCATGCTGTCTCCTATTATACACACACCCAGAGGGAGGGCTGTGACACACTCACGCACATCCACACAGACACACACGCTGGGCGTCTCGCGTGTGGCACACACACATAGACACCTTGTCGTGCGCTCTGACTCTGCTTACATCACCCATGCAGTGGAAACGGATCAGACATGCTGAAGTGCGCTCCTTCGCTTGGCATTTGGGAAGTGTGTGCGGCACAGGACACACGCTTTGACGAGCTGCGCAGCTGAGCGTACCTGCTGCTGAACAAACCCACAGTTTGAGGCTCACTGAAGACTCGAGACTTCATTTATGGCAGAGTGGGCAGTTTACAGAGAGATTGCTTTCCTGAAGGACTCAATTATAAGGTCGCGGTTGTTTTGAGAAGGGAAAACAAAAACAGGGAACATGCATAGTGCGTTGTAAGTACGAGGAGAGCCGTTAGATCCCTCAGGTGTCTGATTGTGTTTCACCTTCTTTTTTTGGACATAATGCCTGGATCTGTGTGCATAAACAGTTAGATTGAAACCTCACTGCCTCGAGTTAGTTTTAAAGTCTATGTGCCAAACCAACGGTGCGTTCAGGCACACGGAGCGGTCCGTATGCTGCAGATGGTTCGGACCCTAGCCCAGTTCAGCATCGCTCTGGAAGAAATGAACGAAAGTGGAGAGAACACAGGGGATGAAGGAGGAGGAGAAGGTGGTGGAGGCGAAGAAATGGTGGACAAAGATGGAACGGATCAGTTCAGAACCAATAACAGCGGCGTCGGTGGCACTGGCAACTCTGGTGGCAGTTTAAATGGCAACGGACTTTGCTCCTGGAACCCTGGTGGAGAGGTAAACCAGCTGGCCCATTAGGATTTTCTTTTTCCTGTTTGTGACATCCTCCCATGGTTATCTGGGACACTATCACCTGCCTGTCCACTTCAATTTAGATTTTACTCCATCCATCCAGCCTCCTCCTCCTATTAGCTCCACATTTCTCCTCTCTTCAGTTTTTGACCCATTTCCTCCTTTTCACAGTCCTTCATTTCTCCATAAACCTGTTTTTACAAACCCCTGTCTTCCTTTTCAGGCGCTCTATCTATTTTCCTCATGCTTCTCATTTCTCAGAATTCATCTGAGTAAACCAGACGATTATCTCCAGCACATAAACATTGAGTCCTTACTCTGTTGTCCTCCACGCTCCTTCATAAATCCATGCCAGCAGTCTTAGTTAACACTCATTAAGTTTGATATTATTTTTTTTAGATGATTTTTCCTTTTACATAAGGGTCGGTTTAGGCGTTCCTGTGTGAGAGGAGGAACAAACTAAAAAAATAAGATAACTTGAACATGTAGACCTGTAAGGGGGGTGCACAGCATGAGGAAAATATGCAGTTTTGTTGTTACTGTTTTGTTTGTTTTCATGTATTTTCCATGATTAATCCACCTTTTCCTCACTTTTGTTTCAAGAAGAGCTTCTGGAAGCTTTAGCAGGATCAGGTGTGAGGGATCAAAGTACAGTGAAGCCTAAATTGTTCTTTCCCCTGTTATATTACGTTTTACCGTAAAAGGATTTTCATCCAACCAGTTAGAGGTTTGTTTCTGATAGGAAATTAGACAGACGATGCTTTCAAGATAATTAGTGGAAAATGACAGTTAAAAATGAAAAAACAACAACCCTATAATTGCTTGATTGTAAGTGTAATTTCATATGATTATATTATTCATTTCAATATCTGGTAAAAAAGAAAAAAAAAAAAAGAAAAAAACATGTATTAGCATTGAAACAGTAAAACCTCAATAGTAAACTGACTGGTGTTTATTTTAGTTAGAAGGAAGATTATGGTAAAAGGAAAATATTCTTTAAACCAATGCCACGGTTTTAAATAATTTAGGACTAAATAGTGTCACCATTTAACCTTAAATGTGAATAAATATCAGTATATCTCATGCAAATATGGCATCCAGGCAGTTCTTTAGAGTTGCATTATTACAAGCGCGTATATTGACCATAACAATAATGATTTAATATATTACCCACCTCAAATGTAGCTGCAAATCTATATTTAACAGTGAAATCATATTATTTTGCACTGATCAGTATCCAAAAAAAACAACAACACATTTTTTAAAATTAATTAATGAAACAACTTTTTCCCCCCATTTAAAATTTTTGCATAAGACTATCTGGGCGCATGCATTGCAGTCGAGGAGAAAAAATTATGTGCAAAAGATTCAGATGTTGTTTTAAGAAAGAAGTAAAATGGACTTTTGTCTTAGGGAAATGTTACACTTCAGTAACTGATACATACACTTAAGAAATGAATTTTCTTAAGATAGACACCTGTCGCTATAATCTAGTGAATGTTACTGGATAATTCAGTGCATTAAGGTCCATATGATATTATATTGAACTGATAAAGTTCATTATAATATCAAAAGGTCAGCGGGGAAAAAAAGTCCCAGGTGTGACTTATACAGTACTATCCGTTGATGTTAAACTATTGATTAGCACAATTGGCAGCTTGGAAGTAAATGTAAATCAAGGTTATATCTGCATGCTGGTTACTTGAGACTGAGTTGAAGGATTCTAACTTTCTGACTCTACCGCCTCAAGCTCTCCAGGTCTTCATTTTCTCAGAGGTAGAGAGGTGAACAGAAAGCGCTGTAGGCGATGCGTTTCTCTTTGGACCAGGAGGCAGCCTGTTGCTGCTTTTGCTGAGTTGTTGCCAGGGGATACAGTCGCCAAGAAGGGGAGGAGAAGAGAGTGAAGGCGGAGGTAGGAGAGGTGTGACGAGAGCAGCAAAAGGAGGACAGAACAGGTTTTTAGTCACTGATCCTTTTAGTCAAAATAACTTTAGCCAAAGTCTGTGTTTCTCAGAAGATGTCTCAGTGAGTGACTCCTGCTTTAATCACAGCTTGATATGATGCTGTTCATCATATGATGATGGACCCTGTTTGTGCTTTGATCTTCTGTCAGAATGATGCTTTTTAGTCCAGGGATGAGATTTAGTCCACATTACTAGAAAATATTGTTGATAAATTCTGTTAAAAAGTTTTTTTGTTGTTGTATGCAAATAGTCGCAAATACATGTTTTTAAAGGAATTCTAATCTTTTTTTGCATTAAGTGCTGATTTTCAAAATATTTTACTATGTATCCCACTGCTAAAAAAAAAAAACAAAAAAAATTTTTTGAGGGCAAAATTAATACCAAATCTAACAATGATCCCTTATGGGTAATGAAGTTCAATATAAAAGCACCAGCTGTTTGAGCCAACAACAGCTCCATTATACAGTACTGTTGTACTTGCTTTACCTCTAATCTTTCATATCACACCAATACACATAGTTTGATGACTGTGGAGCTGTATTTCTGTCTCTTCTTCCAACTCTATCAAGAAGAATCAGATGCTTTAACAGCTGCTCTTCTGTCTAAATATATTAGAGTGAATTTGGTAACTAAGAGACAGACATAATGAAGTCTGAATCATAACCTTGTATGTCTGTGACTGTTTGGGAGAGATTGCTTGCAGCTGCGGCTCTCCCAGCTGTGTTTTATAAAGGCACGTGCAAATCTGGATCTTTGGAGGGATAAAACGGGTCACTGCGAAAAAGAGAAGTGTTCGACGTTTTGATCGGACACAACTGGTTTCAGCTGTGTTCAACAGGAGGACTGAGTAGGTGCTTAAGGGCTTAACGTCTTTAGTGCAACACTTTACACAAAGGGGAAGGGGGTTGGCAGGGTTGGTAACAATTTGTTATTTTTAATTTTTTTAAATTCTGTTTTATAAGATTACGCTACATCAGGATTCAGCAGGATTACATATTTATAGTTGATGCAAAAGCAAGAAACTTTTCCCAATGAAATATGGCTGATAATAATTTTTCCACATTCACCTACCTTTCCATTCTTTTCCATTCCATACATTAAACCACACTAAACCTTTTCCCCCTTTGGATCAGTTTTAGTTTACAAAAAAAAAAAATCATTTGCTGGATTTTTGTGACATTGCGTTTTAGTCTTTTCATGAAAGCAAAATGTTTACATGCCACGGGCATGGCTATATTTAAAAATTTTGGGAAAGCTCTGATCATGATGTCATTTCTTTGTGATCTTCACCACAACTGACTTAAAAGGAGGCACATTAGTAGATGTATTACAAGGCAAAACCTCAAATTTGTATCCTTGTGTGGAGTCATGGGAAAATCTAAAGAAAATCACCAAAAATGTCAGAAAGACAGTTATGGACCTGAAGGGGCTACTTTGATTTCTTCAGATAAATTGAATGCAAAATGAAAACATTCAGCCATTATACTTTTAAGGAAAAATAAAGAATAACGTGTTATGCTGCTGTATGCGTGTATCAGCTCCCTAGCAAAACGAAAAAGGTGTTGAGAGGATGCTTGTTTTCACCTGCAAGAGGCTGTTAGTATCCACAAAAACTAGTTCTTCACTAAAACACCAATCAGAGAGGAAGAAGACATTAGTTACAAAGCAAGACAAATGCAGTGAGGTGCAAATGCTTTTATTTTTAGAGAAATATTCTGTGATCCCATGAAACTAAAACTGCTAAAATGTTTGTCATATTTCGAGAAGAAATTAAGAAGCTCACAAGCCTGGAAACATCACCTCATCTGTGTAGGTGTTTCACTGCCAGAAGGACTGGTGTATTTCTCATCATAGGAAAGGAAAACTATAGATATACATTAAGGCAGAGGTCTACAACATTTGTCAGTTTTTGATGCCAAGATGGATAGCGAGACAAAGCAACAATTCTCTTTCCATTTAGGGAGTGGTACTGTTTACAGTTTAACCGATACGGCACCGACACTCACTTAGAAATTTGTGACGCTAATTAACTGCACCTGTTTTTAGTAGCATGCAAACATAATCTAAAACACTGAACCTATTTACCTGGACAAGTTAAAGAGGATGCTGCTGCCTCATGTTACAGGCTGGAGATGAAGAGCCACTAACGGATGCTGACGGTGCAAATGCAGGAATTGATCTGAGATTGTTGGGCCTTGTAAAAAATCCTGTGCTTAACTAGAGGAATTCTTGGATTTGAAGTTCTGCTGCGTTCTTTGTTTCACAAATATTGCTTCAGGTATAATCTGCATCACATTTTTGGAAATTGATGCCCTAGCCTCAAACACTTTCTACTAGCCATGGTTGTTTTGTTTGCTGTTGAAAGGCTGTGCTCATGTCCACCATGGAATATCGACCACTTTTCCACTTCCTCTGTTTGATTTTATATTAATAGGTACTTGGTAGTACCAATGAAATTTGGTTAGTACCGATAGAAGTACCAAATTTTATTCCCATCCCTATTGCCANGGTCGCGGGGGAAGCAGCTTAAGAAGGGAGGCCCAGACTTCCCTCTCCCCAGCCACTTCTTCCAGCTCTTCAGGAGGAACCCCAAGGCGTTCCCAGGCCAGCCGAGAAACATAGTCTCTCCAGCGTGTCCTGGGTCTTCCCCAGGGCCTCCCCCCGGTGGGACGTGCCCAGAACACCTCACCAGGGAGGCGTCCAGGAGGTATCCTAACTAGATGCCCGAGCCACCTCAACTGGCTCCTCTCGACGTGGAGGAGCAGCGGCTCCACTCCGAGTCCCACCCGGATGACCAAGCTTCTCACCCTATCTCTAAGGGAGAGCCCAGCCACCCTATGGAGGAAACCCATTTCGGCCGCTTGTATCCACGATCTAGTTCTTTCAGGCATGACCCAGAGTTCATGACCATAGATGAGGGTAGGAACGTAGAACGACCGGTAAATCGAGAGCTTCGCTTTTTGACTCAGCTCTCTATTCATCACGACGGACCGGTACAGTGCCCACTTCCTGTTTGATTTTATATTAATAGGTACTTGGTAGTACCAATAAAATTCGGTTAGTACCAATAAAAGTACCAAATTTTATTCCCATCCCTATTGCCATATCTGTTTGGACGGAGGAACATCCATTTAAGGGAGGTCTGGCAATGAAGATGATCCAAGTGACTTTCAGAACTGCCACCCCTGAAAAAGTTATTAGATCCTAAAGAAAACCCGTCCTGGGTAGAAAGGCCAAAAAAAAGTATTTATTTTTAGTTTAAACAGTATTGTAGATATAACTATGCCTGATTATCTGTGGTAAAACCAAATATATCTTTTAAATTCATATGCCTCGACTAGGCGTCCTTTGGGCTTAAGGGTCCACTGAGTTGGGGTTGAATAATATTTTCTTGACCCCCCTGTGGGACCACTGCTACCTCATCATGAGATCCAAGTTTATATCCACTGAATTAAAGCAACATATCAGGTGAAACCCTGGTTGCAGTTTGGTGTTTTAAATGAATCAATGATTCCAAATATACCACTAATTAATTAGAAAATGCCTAAAGGACATTTGGACCTTAACAAAGCCCTGATCTTACTCTCATAGAAAATGTGTGGCCATTGCTGAAAAGGTCTGTGTGTGTATATAAGGCAGCCTACAAGCCAGACGCACATACACAGCTTTTTGAAGGAGCTATTTGTCAGAATCTCGGTAAACTATGGTGAGATGCTTGTGGAACGACTCTCAAAATGTCAGACCCTGTTTAAGGGGCAATTCTACCAAATGCTAAACACATATGAGAAAAAGTTTATTCTTCTGGTTTCAAATAAATACATATTATCTTAAAAATCCAAACAGGTGTTAAAAAGTTTAGTGTGTTTTCATGTCAGGCAGCAAAATAAATCAAATATCTTTGGATGGCTTTACTATGTTTGTCATCCAATGATCAAATGTCTAATGCTCGGGTATTTGAAGGAATATTTCTGTGTCCACATCCTCATTAAAGCTTAAGAGGACATGGTTACCTTAGGAGTACATGCTGTTCCACCACACACACAGTCACACAGCTGAATGAGCTTAATGTCAGACACTGTGAACGTGTTGGAGAGAAGAGAAAAATCCAACCTGTAATGTTTCACTGCTTTAGCCTTGCATGTAAATCCCCTCTCAGATGAACAGACTGCGATGTACGGACTTGCCTTCCCAAAATGATCACCACTCCTCTGTTTGTGGGGCGATTGAATAACACAAACAGACTCTGTCTTTAAAGCCACATCATTCCTGAGACGCACAGTGTTGAGATGATGAAGGTTCTCTCATTTCACTTCTAAAATGAAGATGACTCATTAGTTCTGTTGGGTGTGTTTTTAATCTAGATGATGCCTATGTCACACCTATCAATCTTTCTGCTCAACTTTAGATATAATTTTAAAGGAAGCGCATGATATCTCAAAGAACATGCTGGTGTTTGGTACCAAGAGGAAAATAAGTTGTAGAAAAGTGAGCAGACATATGAAAGATAATGATTATTTAAACCTGCCTGAATGGTCATAAAATTATCTTTTTTTAATGTTCTCTGTTCCATTTAGAGGGGAGAATTCTGGATTTAGTGAAAAATTTTGAGTTTTTTAGGTGAAACAAATAATTTTTCCTATTTGAATATTTATTTTGAGTGTTTGATTTTAGGTTGTAAGCAAATCTGTTTCAGCAGAAGCTATTGTAAACCATAGAAATAATTTGTTATTTTCAGTTTCAGAGTGAATCCAATCTTATAATTTCTTAAAATGCTTTTGATCAAGAACTCCTCCGGCTTTATAAAGGCTGTTTTTAAATGAAAAATGGTATTTTAAAGTCTGTTAAAGACCATTTGTACAAAAAGAACTCTTTTACATTCTTCTAATACAACATATAAAAACTGCTACCTGAATAAATCAGTGCCATATGCTTAAGTACCATCAAAATGTAATAAAATAATATTAGATTTTCTATAATGATGTTTTGTAACAACCTAGACGCACTTATTGGAAAGTTGGGCTAACTTGGGCTTGTTTATTTTGTTTATAATTTGACTGGTAGCATATTTCAATGTGGCTCCAAATACTATATACTGTAAACCAGCAAAAATATTTTCTGTGACTTCAGAAACTTTCTTGTGCATATCATAAATCATGACTGCTTGGAAAAGTGTGTCAGATGACTCAGTGTTTACTGAAAGTGATTCAGCTGTAGAGGGGGTTGGGTTTGGATCCCCAGCCAGCTTTCCATGGCTTATGAATCTCTAAAATGTTTTGATGAAAGGGGGTAAATATTAGCTGATAATCAAGCTAAGACAATAACATCCAGGTGAGGTAAACCTAACCAATGTAATAACAAAATTAATTTCTGTCCTGCTCTACAGCTTTCCCATTTGCTTCTTACTCAAAATTCCCTTTTCCGTTATCAGATAAAAAAAAAAGACACTTTTTGAGGGTGGTTTTAGTTTTAGTTGAAACTAAAAAGAAATAACACTCTTTCTGAGCTTAATGATAATTTTAACCTTATTCTAAGAACTAGCCTAATTTTTTATGTGCATGCTATGCACCAGTGGCAATTTACAACTGAATACTAGGGAGGCTAAACCTTCCCTGTACATTTAGTAAAAGTATTGTTAAAATATGCATTGTCAAACTTCATAAATGTAGTCATTAATTGCATTGAATATGCGCCTGATTTCATGAGCATGACGGCATTAATCAGCTGTTTATTCGGCTCTTGGACGTGATCTCCCCTCCACTCTGGAGCAGCATTATAGCGGCCTGTCGGCCTCCTTACTGTGAAGGTTTTAACCTCAGTCTGTTTGAGGTAAGCAGTGAGAAAGTAGAGCCCTGATTGAATAACATGCTAAAATACGTCACTTCCGGTGACGCTTAACCTCTTAGGGGGTCTATAGAACAGGGGGTGGGGTCCTGAAGCTGGTTGCCTAATGCTGATTGGCAAACATATTTAAGGACTTTTGACAGACAGTGGCCGGACAGCGAGAAGGTTTTCCTCATGAGTCGAGTGGGAAAAGTCATCATTCAGTCTGAACAGTCGTGTGGTGCTGAGCTCTTTCCATGGTTTCTGGGGTGTATTATTTCAGAGCGCCTCACAAAATCTATTTTCATTTGTTGAAGTGACATGTTTTATGTGTTTCAACATTTTTTAATGCAATATGTTACATTTGGATTTAATTAACACCATCTAGCCTCCATTGTTTTTTAGAGAGCAGCAGCCGACCCTGCTAGGCACACATGCTCTGCTGTCATACCTGTGATGACAAGACTGTTTCCCTTTCTGGCTGCTTCGTAAGTGTCCTGTCTGGTAAGGAATCAATATTGATTGAAAATGTTCAAAAATACAAAATTAAATCATGTTGTTCAACCACTGCAATTGCCTGTCACAGATATTCTCTTTCCTCTTTTTGTATTTTGGTCATTCCTTAGTTTCCTTAGTTTAAGCAGCCTAAGCGTAGGTTTTCTTTGGTCCCACTCTGCTGTCAACTTTACTGTGAAACTTGGTGTGCTGTGATTATTCAGCCACTCTTCTAGGGGCTACTATGGTAACCTAGCTCATGAAATGAAAGTGGCATTCCTAGCATTATTTCACTGTGTTCTGATGTTTGTGTGTCTGTGTGTAATCTAATAAAGACAACCAAGAAAATAAGGAACATTCATGTCTTTAGGGAAGTTCCCCCTCTTTTTGACTTCATGGTATAAAAAAAAAGAAGATATTTACTGTTTTTCCTCATCTCCAAAGCAGGTGATTTAATCAGCAATATTATCATCTATTAGAAGAGACTAACATATCCTACATGTACATTTGTAAATTCTTGTTATTTTACGCTGGCTCTGAATAAACAGAGATTTCGGTTTGGCTAAGAGCTGTGCATGTGCTAATATAATCATTGTAGATTAGGCTTAATTGAAATTAGAAATTCACAGTGTCAGCTGTGGTCCTGTTATGTTTTGTGTTTGTGGACCTGAGTATTATTTACTTTGTGGGGATAGGTAGGTTCAGGGTTAAGTTAATGTTTGTAATGGTTGGGTTGCGGCATACAAATAAATGTGAAATAAATGGCAGACAATGAAAAGTCCCCTCAAGTACATAACATATGTGTGTGTGTGGGTGTGCATGTTTGAGTGTGTGCTGATTGTTATATCAGAAGATTTAGGATGATGGTTTTAACTTTAAATGCAATTTTAGAATTTAATTGCAATTTAACAAGTTATTTGACCATCAAGCTATGAATTTACTGAATGCATGACAAAAATAGATTTAATGAGTTTATTTTTACATGAGTCCTTCTCCTCAGGTCCACTTTCTGTTAAAAGTTTACATACTCTGATATCAATCCTAAATGCTTCATTTTGCTCTTATCTATTTCAAGTATTTTGTTTCTTCAATAACAATGTGAAAACAGTGACAATGATATTTAAAGATTAGGTGTTTGTGTTTTTTTCAGGATTTGCTTGTGTTGACTCAGGATCAGATTACAGCATGCATCCATTATTGCATGGGTACTCACTCCAACTAATATCTATAATTTCCCCTAACATGTTGCTTCTCTGGCACATTTTTCTCTAGCTATAATAAAGCTGCTGTCATGATTCTAGCTGGGTGTTTGGATGCTCTCCTTAGCAGATATAGTTGGTTTTCTCATTCAGTCGCAGTCCAGAAAGATCTACAATTTAAATGTCAATGTTAAATGTCAATCCAGATGCTTTAAACTGACTTTGTAAGGATGTCCGAATACAACTATTTCATATCCGATACAGCACTGATATTTCAACTTTGAGAACGGACTGATACTGACCCTAAATGTCATTGGCATGAGTCATACATACTTTTAATACTAGTGTGGCATGTTAGAAAATGTTTAATCAAGTGATATTACTCAAAACATTAGTCAGCAACAATGGGTATGAGAACAACAGACCTATTTATTATTAACCAACAGATTACATAAACTTTAGACAGAAGCATTGTGTTTTTATTACCATGTCAGTATTTATTTTTATAAGGCCTTCCAAAACATTTAAGAACAGTACCTGATATTGAACCGATATTGGATTGGGAAATCAATAAAACTAGGAATAACAATTAGAAACTTGGGTCCATTCTAGTCATTGAGGGAGGAACATTCCTGATTCTTCAAAATATAAAAATTGATCCCCCCTGTGCATGCATGTATGTGTGTATGTGAACATGCGTATTGGCGTTTGCATTGTAAGGGCCCTGTTCCATAAATAATACCAAATTGTGGGGGCCGAATGCTCCTCTTAGGGACCAATGCCTGCACCCCATGGTTTCAAACACTGTTTTAGGGTTAGGTGTAAGGTTTAATACTAAGGTGTGAATTAAGTTTAGGTTGGGTTTACGGTTATGTCTGAACGCGTTATGGTTAGGTTAATGGTAATGGTCACGGCTGGGCCGTAAAAATAGATTAGAAATTAATAAAAGTCATTGGAAAGCCTCACAAAGTATAATAGTTTTTTGTGTAAATGTATCTGGAAGTAGATTCAGTGTTGTAGAAAAACATAATTTTCTTGTTTCACCTTTTAGGGGAAACATTCAACTTCAAGCACTTAGGATATATCAGCATTTAGCTGATTGGGGAATTTGGGGAATTTTGACCTACCTTTGTTTGTTGAACATGTTAACTAAGTCACATCTGAGAGTTTTGAAGCATGAACAGTCCAAGTTAATATCACAGAATCTCAAAACAGATCATAGTTTAGACTTAACCACTTACCAGCATTCATGTCCATTTAGAGAACCACACATTTTGGTGCCCGTTGAGGTTAAGGTGACGAATTGATGGGGGGGAGAATCTTTTCAGGATTTCCCGTTAAGGAACAGAAATCTTGGCTCTGTCCACTTCAGCAGCCTAAACATCCCCAGACCTTCATACTACCTCTCACATGTTTTTTTCTGGCAGACAATATACGATTGTTTATGACTACTACTTCAAATTTTCATCACCAATTCACAAAATGTTTCTTTCCTCAAGTTCTTCCAGTCGTCAGATATAAGTATATATATTTTTACTTTCAATAACTTCTTGTAACTGAGTATTTACATGTGTTAAAACATCTGAGAGGGATATCTGTGATAAGAAAAGTGTTTTTGGTGACAGACCTCAAACAAACCGTCACAGATTATGGAGGACATCTGATGCTGGTCCTACTGATTGTTTTATCTACTGTAGTATACCAAAGTATTGTCGGTCATTCCCCTGTTGCAGGGTAATTATGGAAAATAAAGGGATGATGGTTACTCTCCATTGTGTGGTTGGCAGCCTTGTTTAGTTCTGTTATTATTTCCTTCTCTGTATGTTTGTGTCGATGTGACAGGTGTAAACAGAACAATGCAAACATTAATCTAAAGAAAACTATTTTTTACAAAAGGGATACTGGATGCAAATTAATATAAATAACAAACAAAACTGTTAGATACTCTCTACTCTGCTGAAAACAATAATTTTCTCACTCACAGCCCCCCTCACCCAAAACGATACACATTCCTCCCATCCAAACACCACCTTTCGGCCTCCTTTGGAACCCCACAGAGCCGCTGGGACCTCATCGGTTGCCAAACTCTAAACATACCCTTTCTGGGAAGTTATTGTTAAGGTTATTTATAGGGCACAGTGCTGCTGGCAGAGTGAAGCAGGCAAAGAGGTGGGGGGGCGCGTATTTATATGCGACCTCTCTTTCTAAGACGGCTGAAGGGAGAAAGAGCTGCTGTGGTTGTAGAAGCACCACAGGGTTCTGCCTGTGGCTCCCACTGATATTTATGTCCTGTTTGGTACCAGAATATTTTGGGAACCTCCCCAGAGATCCTCCCCCTAGATTATACGTCTGACATGTTCCATGTTCTTTAGACCCCCCTTGCTGTTCTCACCAGTCTAAATGAAACATAAACAATACAATCAGCTTCATCACAGAAGAGGAAGGGATGCATTGCACTGTTAGTGATCAGTTGATTTTTAAAAAGTAGAAAAACTATGATACAGAGAATGCTACTTCTATTATATCAGTGAAGAATATTCTCACTTCTGGGATTTTTAAACAGTGCAATTTCCTTGGTTGGAAGTTTGTAGCATTTGAATAAAAACATCTTATCAAATTTTCTTCAATGGGTGTAACATTGATAGAAAAGTGTCAATTGGAGATGTTCAAATTCTGGGTAATGTACATTGTCATAGAAGACCCGGCAATTTTTTTTCTATTTTGTCAGGTTACAAAAATAAAAATCTGTTTATATTCCTTTGTGTTTTATTTCATAGACCAACACAAAGTAGTGGATTTTTTTTTTAAAGAAGGTAAAATAACATAGTTTGGTTTTTTGCTGTCTCGGTGAGGAAGAATTTTATATAATGGTATTTTTGCTTTGGTACTTTTGAGTTAAACTTTCAAGTCTTACAGGGGGTGAGTCTTTGCTTTACGAGCTTTGCACATTTAGAGACTAAAAGTTCTGATCAATTTTGGCATAATACCCCAAGGTCATTCAGTTTGGACTCAAAACAGGTTTCTGCTCAGTTTGCTGTGTATTTAATGGCCTCAATTTTGTAATCAACAATGGACATCTTCCTTCTCCCCCAAGCATGATGCTGACAACACTATGTTTTTAAATTCGGGGAAATGTCTAATCTGGATGATTTTTACTCTTATTTCTCTTTCACATGTAGGCCAGAAAGTTGCAATTATTTTATATATAAGACAAGGGCACCGTCTTCCACATATCTCTATTATTGGGACCCCTGACTAATTTCTGTCATTGGAGGTTTTCTTTATGTCCTGTCAACAGATTCTCCCTCCTGAACTGTGGCTCTCTGCATCTCCTCTAATTTTCAGGGGCATCTTTACTGCTTCTCCAGATTTTGTGCTCCATGTCAGGCTTGTCATATTAGGTCTGAGTAGACTTGCCATAACTTTAAAACTTTAAATAACTCTAGGGTATCCTTAACTTTTTAACAGGACTCTTCTACTCAGCACAATGTAAAGTTATCACTAAAAATAGAGAATTATTCCTGTAAATGTTGGAATTGGAATCAAATCTCACATTATGGTATATTTGCAAATAAAGTAAGAATAAAGTAAAAAAGTATTTTAAGTACAATATGAAAAATATAGAGATGATATGAGGCCAGCTTAATATTTATTGTTCTCTTGCTGAACATCCTGCGTTCCTTTATCTTGTCGCCTTCCTATTTTTCGTTCTTATTTCCTTCCTGCTGCCGGTATGTTGGAGCAGGTTTTTGCTTTCATCCACGTATCTTCTTGAGTCACACCGAGGATGTTTAGCTGAGTCAGGTTTTTCTGGTGAGGATTTCATGCCTTTCATCATCAGTAATTGGTGTTTTTTTGGTGTTAGCTGTGTTTCTGCTGCTGTCTCTTCCCCATGAAGCCGATAAAATAAAGCAATGCATTCATCCTGGATTGAGGGTGAATATTCTGCTGAAGGGAGATAAAATAATTTCCGTTATATTATAAACAAAGTAAAGCAAATGGAACTTGCATTGTCTTAAAGAACAACTTGGTTTTGTCTCTGTGGGGCAGAGCAGGAGTCAACCGCAGCATTGTTTTTATTCCTTTTGTTCGGAATTTTAAGAAGGGCCGTTTACAAGTACTGGTTAAAATAAACTGGAGAGGAATTACTCTGAAAAGAAACTTTGGTAATACTTGAGCAGTTTTATAGAGTGCAGACTTTACAGCTGCTTTTATAGATGCCAAAAACTGTAAGAGACTTTTCCGTCTCTTTCCAAACAGACACTTTGCAGTTTGTGATGTCTTGCTGTCTGTATCAAGCACCATTAAGATGTGTTTGGAGTCTTTTATTCTATTTCAAAATTCCTTCAAGTTTAACTATTTAAAACACGCACATTTGTTAGAAAGCTGCAGAAAACCAGATGCCATGCTGTTATAAACCTTGAATAGAAATACTACAGTTTTAAAACATTTCAACAACTTTTTCCAACAAACATGTAGAACTTGATCTCATTCGTTTTTATTTTAAACTGAATTGCTATATTAAATCTTTATGCTAATGTATTGATTTTGGATGCAAAAATTATTGATTATATCCCTTAGTTTTGTTGGTTGTTTTATTTGAAGGGTTATATTTTGATATTTAGTTTGTATTTCATAGAGTTAAAGGAATGACAAACTTGTTATTAGCTGATAAATAAGTATAGTTTAGGCTCAGGTAGCCTACTTAAAATTATCTGCCTTATTTAGTTTCCCAGACTGATAGGTGGATGTGCTTTACTTCTCGTATCGTGTCAGTCTGTGTTTACATTTACAGGGAAATTTGCACAAATATATGGCTTTTTGTTGTTAGTGAACAACAGTAGTAATAGCTTCTTTCAGTTCGCTGACCAGCAGGGCTTGACAACAGGTAGGGGAAGGGGCACAGTGCGCTACTCAATACTGCAGCCAGAGAGAAAAAAGCTCTTTAGCTGACCTATTCTGACCTTAGGAACAGTGAAAAAACAGCAAACATCTTTGATTTCTCAGAAAGATGGTTATGATTACATGTCACAGTATATTGATGGCAGTTATATAAACCTTTTTTTAAACCAAGTATTTATGAAAACCTGAAATTAGATTTTTTTTTTCCTCAAAGATTTGATATTATACATGTTTTATTTTTATATAATATTTTATTTTTATTTAGAGATTTTCTATATTTTTGGGGAACAACCTTGAAATGTGTTTTTTTTATCATTTCACAATCTTTAATTGTCTGCATGCCACAGTCTGAAATAAATTCAGTGATTAATCTTCATGTATCCCTCTTGTTTCCTTTGTCTTTGTAGGACATGAGGAGACATGTAATGATGACCCTCCTGGACACCGAGCAGTCATACGTGGAATCTCTACGCACTCTTATTCAGGTGACGCTCTCAAACACCCCCTCATCTGCAGGTTCTCCTTCCCTCATAAACCATCTTTCTTCACTCACAAACACATCACCATGTACACATAAAAGGCAGAAACTAACAAGCGGTTTGTAAACTCTGAGCACAGAGGCATTGAATAACATATGTAGGTAGCAAAGGTGTTATATAATCCACTTACTGTCATTCATCTGGGCAGGATTATCTGCTATGCTTATCACAACTCACTGTCATCAGCAGTATCTGCCCACGTACACACACACGTATAAGCATAACCACTCCTGTATATCCCACACCCGTCTGCGCTCTAATAACTGACTAACCTTTACCCCAAATCTTCCTTCCATCCCTCCAGAGCAGTCACACACTCACAGATTCCCATTTTTTAACGTTGATCACCCAGTTGTGCCGCCTGGCTGCAGTGTGCGTGTGAGCGTTGTTACATCACACATGCACGCTGACTGTGCTCTTCTTACTCATGTATTTCTCAGTTTGTGTGTGGCCACAAAGTGAATAATCCTCAGCTGTGTTCCCATGACGACACGGGGGGAAAAAAGAAGCGTTACCACGGAGACTGCAGAGACAGTGCAGATCCTTGAGGGGTGGGGGGCTCTGATGTGCTTCAGCGCAGACCACTCTGCAGCGGCGCTCAGCCAGGGTTGAAATATGACCCCGTGGATTTACTGTTTGAAAAACTTTTGAGTTGGAACACTGTAGTTGGCAGTGATTGGCTCAGATGTCTGTCTTCACCTGAGCTGAAACCAGCTTATCAAAGCTGCTGCTCTTTTTAAACTTTGATTCTAATTTCTTGCATATATTTTATTATATTTTTTCCCCCTTTAAATTAGGCTGAAACTTTGTACTTTAAAAATAATGCAGGAGGATCTAAACCAGGAGTCTGCAACCTTTCAAATCAGAGTCATTTTGCCCCTAGTCCTGCTAAAAAGAAGTCATAGCCATAAATTACATGGCCTTTTGATTATATACAAAATATTGTTAGGGATAAATATTTGCAATGTTTTTAGAAAAAAAAAATACATGCAAGACGAAGCATGTATTTTTTTTATGGGATGCTTGAAATTATGTATAAAAACTCTCACATAATTTCCCAGAAACAATAAGAACAATTGGTTTAGAAACATATAAATCGTTTCTTTAATGATACTCTGTCATAAAAATTAGCTGCTAAAGCTTCCAAGACTGGCTTTTGATGTTATGCTGTTTTTCATTTGTTGGTTCTTCATCATTTTGGCCAATAATAAAAGCCCTTGGCTCTGTGGATCCTCCTGCAGAGGCGCAGATTGCTGATCCCTGGGCTGGAATCTGGACCACTATAACTTTAAAAAATAGTAAAATATACTTAATTCTAAAGCCAGCCTATGTGGTTTTACTGAATTTAATTGCTGTGTTTAAAATGCAATTGATTTCAATTAGCAGATATTTGTCATGATTTTTCTCCAGACCCCAATAATACAAAACAAAATTCATGATTTTCTTGTTTTTGATTCAAAAGCTTTATAGGATTCAATGGAAATTTACATTGATGATCTCAAAACATTGAAAACGCTGCAAAAATCTTGTTTTTAAAAATACATCCATTATTTTTTGTTTACCTTGACGTTCTTTTCTGGTTTCTCAGATAAATGGTCAGTTTGCACATATGTCACTTGTTGCAGGTCTTTTACTGACAGACATATTAATAAAACAGTTATAATGGTTTGCCAATTCACAGTTTGCTAATGAACTTTAAAGCTAAAATTGTAAGGATTTTATCTTTGCCTTATTTAGCATCCACTTACATTTTCTTTAAGGTATACAAAGAGAACAGAAAGAAATAACAGTTTGAACCAGAGTGAACTGAGAGACAGGGTAGGGGGTTAAATGAAAGACAATCTATGTGGTGATGCGTAGTCACTAACAATTCCACTAACATTGCACCCCAAACACCATTTATTTCCAGATTTCTCATTAGATCACCAAATTCTTCCTCCTAACCAGTCACTGTGTCACCAATCTGCAATCTTTTTCAGCATTTAGACCTTTTTATGTTCCAACGTTGTGGCATTTTGATCGCTTCCTACGTTTTTTCCTGGCATTAATAATAATAAAAAAAAAAACAATTAAACACTGGAAGCTCCTGATTCTACTAAACCGAAAATGACAAATCCACAGCTTATAACCAGCCACCTCAGCACTTATAATTTGTACAGTTCCCTACTATAGTCTGCTAATATAATGTTCTCTTTTACCATTTTAATTAAAGTTTTATTCCAGGAGGATTACATTTATTTGATAGAAACTGAAAAAGAAACTTTCTACTGGAGCTAATACTTAATTAAATATATATTGAACTGCAGCTGTTATTGTAGCAGATTTTGCAGTTTAACGTATAAGTGAAGTAAAACAGGTAAACAGATCTGTGAGGAATAAAAGGTTAAGTCTGGGTAAAGGATACAGAGTTGAATTTCCCCACTGAGTCACAATATAGGATATTTCTATTCTATTAATAGTTAAAGATAGATGTGTTTATAGGAAGTTTAGCCTTAGTTCATATCTATCATTAAAAGTCAAAGAAGGTTTATTTTGAAAGTTGGATAAATCAGCACATGTTGTTGGTGAATTATAAAAACATTTAAAATTAGTTGGGTATTAGAATGAGCTTAAACCTAAATACTGAGCATGATTCTTTCCTAAGGCAATCAGATGGTCTCTTAAATAGTTACATGCTTAGTTTTTCAGCTCAGTTCTGAAAAAAAAAAAAAAAAAAAAAAAGTATTCTCCCTCGTTTTCATTGCACAAATAGAAATACAATGTGTCCCCTTCTTTTGAATAAACTGCATTGGAAGTGTATGTGTCTGCATGTATATAGTGCTATTTGCAACATAAATCTAGAAAGGAACAGCTAGCTTCTGCAAAACCTGGGTGAGAAGATGTAATGAATTTTGGTGCATTTACTGTAATTGCTGTCCAGAAGAAAAGTTACATGGATCAAATCATGTTAAAACACATTTCACAGTTTGTGTTTAATAAAGAGTTAAAGGAGGACTTAGTTTGCCGTTTCATAACATGACTCATGAAAACCTTGTTAAAAGCCACACAACTTTATCTTTTTTCTCATTATTGCATCTGGAAATTCCTGTAAAATACTGAGATCTTATGCGTACTAAAAAAGCCCAAGCTGAATCAGTGCCTCATTGAAGAGACCCTCAGACCCGTCTTTGTTTCACCTGTCTTCATATCAAATGGAGTAAACTGCAGATTGAATTAGTCATAAGCTATCATAAGGCCCAGGCAGTAAGCTTCTGTTTCTGAAGCCAGGAGATCATATCCTGCTGAGTCCACTTCTGCCTAAACTGAATTTCCTAAATTCTCTCATGTTTAATGGTTCGCAGCGTGGGTTTTAGTCTCTGACTCACTCTCATTAGACTGCAATCGCTAAAAAGCGGGAGACAAAAAAGGGCAACATTGTTTAACGAAATCTTGATCAAGTTGTGGAGGTGATCTGTCGCTACACAGCTCATACTCTGATTAAAAGTAATAGTGGACAAAAAAAATCTGAGTTGAGGATGATGATTTTAAAGTTTTCATTCCTGATCCTGACTAAATGAAACCCAGTTTGTACTAAAATCAACCTTAAAAGTGAAACAACTCTACCCCTGCTAGAACATATTGGTACTGAGATAGCCTTGTTTCTTACCATTTTCTAAAGATAGGGCCTAAGTAGGTTTTTTCCTGTATTTATATTAAATTGAGCTCCTTGGGGTATTATACATCCGCTGGCTGATATTAACCTGGTTCCCTGTATTGGCATGAGCAGATTGGAGTGTGTGTTTGCCGATTAATCAGTGCATTCAGCAGCTATCCATTGAGAGCAGGTGATGCCTTGCTGCTCCCTCTGTTTTCTATGCATTGTTATTGTTTTGTTTAAATTGTTAGTGTTTCTTTTTTTAAGTTGTGTAACGTAAACAGAGGAAGTAAAAAATTGCTTGAAAAATCAGCATTGGTCTGTCTCTACTCCTGAGTAGTCAAGGGAGTCCACATAATTTGTTCTCTGCATAAAAACAGCAGTTTTTCGATGTGTGTCTGGAAAGGCTGGAGGAAAAAAGTCATTAAATTTGGTAAAAAAATTAAAATGAATTATTAAAGCTACAGTGTGTAATAATTACAGGGATATACAGTCAGAAATG